>NC_069504.1:333181876-333404376 GCF_027579735.1 Bombina bombina | reverse complement strand
TGTACCCATTTCTTAAAAGCTATTGCTAATGTTTTTACAGGTCTTGCTGGCAATTGGAAGAGAAGCATGCACAAGAAAAATTGGCCTTGATATTGTTGGAGTGAAGATCAATGAAAAGTAAGAAATGCTCCATGTATTTGCTAATACTTTTGAAAATCATTGTCAATAAAAGGCCATATTACGAGTAAAAAGTTTTCACGCTAGCGAAACCTAATGCGCACTAACCAGATATTGCGACCGCATTAACGTATTCTCCCCATAGAAGTCAATGGAGAGCACAGAAGAAAAAAACCTAACTATCACTTGCGCGCTAATCCGACAGGAGTTATGAATATTTCACATTCCAATGTTCTTCCCTTACGGAAAAATCTAATTGTTATTGCAAATATATATTTCTATATATGTTTATATATACCTATACCTATATATCTATAACTATAGATATTTAGGTGAACGCATTTACTTTCAACATGTAATACACGCACTATTTTGATGTGCACAAAAAGCCAAAAGAAACCAATATTGCTTGCATGCAAACAATAGTGATCCACTTGTAATCTAGCCCAAATTGTGAAAGAGAGCAACATTGGTAATTGCATTATTTTCCATATAAAACAATAATCATAGCTAATAAAATTGCAATAAAAGAAAGTGAAACATCTATGTCAGAATCTATAAACTACAGCACGTAGGAAAAATGCTTTCTGAGCTCTAAATTATATTGCCGTTGTAAACTTTAAAGGGACATTTAACAATTAATACATTTTATAAACGTAGAATTGAAATGATTCACTACCTCCATCTAGTCATGGGTGTTGCCATGTTGAAATCTATTGTTCACTGTTTTGTAGTGTTGATGTGTTTGGCGTTTGACCATGTGCAGTAACACTCCTTCAGATACCTGCAGTGTAACCACCTTGGTTCCATAATAACAGCACCCATAATTAGAAGGAGGTGCAGGAAATGTATTTAGTGTTTAGTGTCTATTTAATATATGTAATCAAAAATTAATTAAAATTTGCATCAAAGTGTGCTATTACTACTAGCTAGTGCAATTTATTCTTGGCCTAAGTGGATCATAAACTCCTTATTTTCCAACAAATTCTGTAAAACATATCAGAGCTCCCATGGATAAATCCTTTTTTTATGGTGGGATGACTTGAAAGGGGGTGAGCATAAACTATTTGAAGGGTGTGGGGGAGGCGTTTTAGCAGATTGAGCAAGCACTAGATGGTTTGGGTTTTATTGTTCAAGGGCAGGATTTGGCGTATACACACATACCTCACAAATTGTAAGACAATTAGAAGGCTTGGTGAGTTTTGCTGTAATAATTACATCTTTTTTTTACATTTGAAATTAGCAGGATACACATGATTGTGCACTAATAATAATACCATTGAAAAGTAAGAACGAAAGCCAGATTCCAATCAGTGTCAATGTTTTATGCATAAATGTCAAAGCTGATGAACAAGAGCAAACTGTATCATATTAATATGAAGACGCAAGGCTATCAAATAATGTTGTATTCTTTATTCTTTTATTTTTCAGAACTGGAAAAATCCCAGTCAATGATGAAGAGCAAACTAATGTACCTTATATTTATGCCATTGGTGATGTGTTAGAGGACAAATTAGAGCTCACACCAGTTGCCATCCAAGCAGGTCGGCTCTTGGCTAAAAGATTATATGGTCACTCAAATTTAAAGGTCAGTTAATTTATTAAAAAAATAGTTTAGATCTTTCTGAATTATACTGTGCAGAATGTTGCTTCGTGCACTCTTAGTACATAGGGATTTAAAAGGACGTTTAATTTTTAGAGAATACGGAGACTGCTGATATATTAAATATTAAAAACAACAACAATTCACACCATCGCACAAACGCGTTTCGGCCGAGTAGCGGCCTTTCTCAATGTGCTTTTTAAAATTGTCCATTTTAAAAAGCACATTGAGAAAGGCCGCTACTCGGCCGAAACGCGTTTGTGTGAGGGTGTGAATGGTTGTTGTTTTTAATATTTAATATATCAGCAGTCTCCGTATTCTCTAGCTTGCGGCTACCTTAGGAACTCAGTGTCCTTGGCCATCCCTGTCACCTGAAGCCGGGGTATCCTGATACAGGCCAGGAATACAGGGGGGTGGTTGCACTGTGCTTTCCTTTCCTTCTATAGTGCGCCACATTATTTGGTCTTTGGGAGACTTTATCTAATATATTAGGATTAATTTACTGGTGGTTATATTGATTACATTTTAATAAGTGTACAATAAAATTTAAGTTTTTAAATTAGCTTAACTTTATAGTTGAATTATCTTTCAACAGTATTACAATACGTATTGGAATGAGTGCTATTTAACCCTTTCTTGTCCTACTTCCCCTTTCCATTTAAGATACTATATATAGTTTAAGGGTGAGCACCAGGGATTTCTTAATCCTTCAATTTCTACATATATCACTGTCACAGTGCCAATTTATTTCTGTTTCTTTAAATAATTTGTAACTATATCAGAGAAGTATTAATAATAATTAAAATAATCTTAATTTACCCAATTTCATGTGGCACTACTTTATATTTACCTTTGTCATGTGGCACTGCTTCATTTGTCATTGTATTGTTTGAGACAATTTAATGTATATGTACAACGCAAACACAATATTTCAATTGACACTTTAGTGGGAAAATCAAAATATCTGTTTTGTTATAGCACTTTTTATTAAACAATTTCTTTGTTTTACTATGTGTTTAACCTCTGGAATGGTTGTTCCCCTGTACAATTCCAAATGAGGACATTGCAGGTTAGCAAATGTGTAATCCTAGTCTTAATTCAGTGTTTGTATCCTCATATGGAACAGACTAGGGATTAGGATTGTACTCATAATTTACATTTTTACTTATTTCCCCTGTAGACTTAATTGTAGTAATAATCTTTATCTTTTGTTACTTCAATAGTGCGACTATGTGAATGTCCCAACAACAGTGTTTACGCCTTTGGAATATGGTGCCTGTGGCCTATCAGAAGCGGATGCCATAAGGATATATGGAGAGGAAAATATAGAGGTACAATATGTTCTGTATTGATTGTATAGCACTTGTAGTGTTTCTGTGGAAAACTACTAAAACTGTTAATAAACTTTTCAAATGGAATATAATCAACCCATAGATTGGATTTCATCTGAAGATAGCTTTACATTTATTTATCATACACTAAAACAGATTTACTAATCACACTGCCCCTTTAAAGCATTAAAGGGACATTAAACACTTTGAGATGGTAGTATAAAATGATAAATCATATATAAATAAAACTTTGCAACACATTTTCATTATTTTTTTTTGTCCCCTTTTCCTGTATTTCCATTCTGATTGTGAGCTTTTTCAGTTTCTGTTAGAAATGGAAGTGCAGAACACATGACAGCTCCCATTGTTTTATAGACACTATGGGGTAGCTGTAGCGGATCAAGTCCGCCGATATCACTAAATGCCGACAGCATATGCTGTCGGCATTTAACATTGCACAAGCATTTCTGGTGAAATACTTCTGCAATGCTGCCCCCTGCATATTTGCGGCCAGGGGGTGTCAATCATCCCGATCGTATCCGATTGGGATGATTGCTGTCCGTCACCTCAGAGGTGGCGGATGAGTTAAGGAGCAGTGGTCTTACGACTGTTGCTTCTTAACTATTGTTTCTGGCGAGCCTGAAGTCTCGCGCGGAAACAGCTGCATTCGCAGCTTAATAAATCTAGCCCGAAAACTTTACACTTACTTTGTCAATATTTAAACAGCTAATGAAACTTAAAAAAATACATCTACTTGTTATTCTCAGACTAATCTTTCTTTGGATGTATCATTTTATCTAGCATTTATTAAGTGATTAGTGTCCATTTATTATCCTGTTTTCATCAGTGTTATTATTATAATACAAGAGTAACGATACACAGTGGCAATGATCCATGGTAAAAAAATGAATACTGACATAAATAAAGAAAATACATTCATAGAAGGAAGAGGAGGGATCTTACAATTTAGAGGCTTCATATTTAGTCACACTGGGAAGTACTTAAATTTATTTTGTTATATTTTGTTTATTGATGTCTCATATATAAAGAATCATTAAAAAAAATAATTTTATATTATCTCTTTTTTCAGGTATATCACAGCTATTTCTGGCCCCTAGAATGGACTGTTCCAGCAAGGGACAACAATAAATGCTACGCAAAACTAATCTGCAATATTAAGGATGATGTAAGTAGGAAACCCCCGTCCAAATGTATCTTTTGAAATAAAACCATTTTAAAATGTTCCAGATGATCAAATAGTTTGTTGTATAAAATCTCTAACCACAATAAATATAGCACTTATGTTAGATGCTATATAAAATGTATTTTTACTGTACATTTTCTTTTTGATTATATGTATAGGCTAAGGATTTATTACTGCTGCAGTGGTTTAATATTACTTCTCATTAAATGTATTTTATTGAATGATTAAAATTTGCTTTATGTACCTAAAAGGTTGTAGACAACCCCAATAAGAGGCTAATTAACCTTCTTTTTATGAAAGTCCTTAAAAAATTAACTAACAATACAGCCCAAAGAATTGGTAGTAAAATTTTATACTTCCATGTTCATAAAACTATATATTTAAGCAATCAATGCCAATCCATGTTTTAACTACAAATACTCCATATTAAATTTTGAGTTAATTATTTCATGAACTTACTCATTTTAGCAGTCTTGGAAACAAGAGGTGAATACAGGGAATAACAATAAACAATTTAATATGAGAGATATGAGTTTACTTAAATCTCATGCCCCTTCCAGCAGGTAAGGCAACTTCAGTTTCAGGGTACCCCTACTTGAGCAAAGGTGGATTCATTAAAACAACTTACTAAACATAGTACATCCTCTGTACCCAAGTAGATAAATTACAATTAAGTTCTGCTTTGCTCTAACACCGTTTCACAGGCCAATTTCTTTGTGTTTGTGATAGGAGATGGTTTATAGGAATGTTGTATATAGAGACTGTTCTGTCTTTGCAGACCGGTAACTGATCACAGGTTAAATTATTGTCAGCCATTGAACCTTGCTGATTGGAGACAGGATCAGTTAAATATCAGGAGTTTAATACAGTAGACTCTGTTATCCGGAACTCAAGCAACCGGCACTCTCAAGTAACCGGGGGGGAAAAAGGAAACATGTTAGAGCATAAATGTGCTCTATAACAAACAAACAGTCTGCATCTCTTGAAACAGCAGGAGCTGCGGTAGATAGACCAATAGACAGGCACAGTAATTGATGTCTCAGGACTCTTTTCTGCTACACTAACCCTTCCCAGCCGTATTGTACACACTCAATACCTCTCCAGTGGCCAGTCTTCTACTAAACGCTTGTACTGCCTGTCTAATGAGAAACCTTTCTGGTTGGTAGCGTGTTTCCTGTTGAAGTCCTCCTCAGAGTGATGATACGTCCTGTCGTCACTTTGTGTCTAGTATGTGCCTCTACCTCTCCACAACCAGCACTTATCCAGAATCTACCAATCCCCATGGGTGCCGGTTAATTGAGAGTTTACTGTACTGCTTTTGACCATCTCTTTTAGCTGTAGCATTTTACAAGTTCCAGTGATATATTGTCACTTTGATTATCAGCTCAAACCGGCTGTGGCTCTGTATCTGGGAAGCACAATATTGGGCTGTCATCAGGTGGCACTCTCAGCTTGCAGGCTATAAGAGTCACATGTGTAGTTACTCAGACACAGTTTGTCACATCTGCTACAGCTACTTAGGGACACTTATGTAGTAAGGTTAGAAGTAAGTATGTGAGAGAGTGAGCGCTAGAAGCTAAAAAGGCATGGATAGAGTGCAAGTGGTTTAAAATGTAGTACAATTGTAGTAAGGTTAGGGTTATGACGTCCATAGGAATATGTAACAAAATAAATAAAGTATATTGCAATTTTTTTCTACAAATAATAACATTTTGGGCTAGATTCAATTGGAGCATTATAGGTATCACCGGTAAGTTATCTTGTGCTTGGCCTTGCACAAAGAATAACAATCTAGTATTACAAGTGGATGGTTAAAAAAGGTTCAAAAGAGTCTTAAAGGGATAGGAAACTCACATTGTTTTCTTTCATGATTCAGTTAGAGAATAAACTTTAAAAACGTTAGTAATTTACTCCTATTATCACATTTTCTTTAATCTCATGTTATTCTTTGAAGAGATATCCAGATAGGTAGTATGCACGTCTGGATCATGGCAGGAAATAGTGCTGCCATCTAGTGTTCTTGCTAATGTATAACACTGTTGCAAAACTGCTGCCATAGAGTGCTGCAAACATGTGCTTTTCAACAAAGGTTAACAAGAGAATGTGATGATAGAAGTAAATTGGAAAGTTTTTTAAAATTGTATATTCTGAATCTGAAAATGTATTTCATGCAATGCAAGCTAAAGGGATGTAAAACGGAATTTAAATACACATCTGTATATTTCACATGCAGCTGGAATACTTTCTTAATTTGCTAAATGCTACTGTTAAGTTATCAGCGGTACAATGATAAATTGTAACATCTACTACTTGTTTATGTGCAGAGTCCTGTGCACACTGGAAGTTATTGTTCCACGTGCCAGAATGCTGTGCATTTAAAACAGAACTTTTATGTGATATATTTATTTTTTATGAAGAATGTAGCAGTGTTGACTTTGCAATAGATTATCATGTTTTTATTACTCAAATAGAGACAAATGGCTACATTAATTAAAAGGGAAATGTTTCTATTGAGTAGGAAAAAAACACTCCAGCTCCACATTGGGTTATAATCATTTACACTATGTAATTCTTGTGGATTCTATTTACCAAAATCCAATATTTACCTTCAAAAAAGAGAATTTAGATCTATTTATACTCTCATGCAAGTGTGTTTTCCAGAATGTTTATAGACCTCCTGGTCAGTTCTCGTCTGAAGAAGCAAACCACAAAGATTTTGTAAAAAATAACGTACATATAAAGCATTTAAAGATACACTGAGCTAGTGGCTGTTCTAATATTACTTGTATCCAGGAAGGCAGTGATCTACGTCTTTTTGTTAATGAGGACAAAAACCTCAGAATCTACATTCAAAAAACATATCTCAGATAATAATGTCCAAGGACTTAGTATATTATTTAAGTTCTGTGCACTGAAAGATATAGGGCTAGATTACAAGTGGCGCGGTATTGTTAGTGTGGGTGGCAATAAGCAATATCGTGGCTGCGCTGACTTGCACGCGTATTACAGATTGAAAGTAAATGCGTTCACTTGTGCGCAAACTAAATTTGAGCATTAGGTTAGCGTAATATATGTATATATATGTCTAAATATGTGTATGGGTGTATGTGTGTGTGTATGTGTGTGTATATATATATATATATATATATATACATACACACATAGAGACATATATTTACACTTTGGAGCCCTTTCCATTCAAATACATTTAAACATAAAAAAACAACATTTTAAAATCATTTTTAATATTTTATATTGTGTTCCAAGGTGTATTTACTGTAAATATTTTACATTTTAATGTTCTTCACATAAAAGAAAATGTTCTTTATATTTTTTAAATATGTATACTGTATATTTATCTATATGTGTGTATATTCCTATAGATATATATAGGTATAAATATATGTTTTGAACTTTTTATATATATAGATATATATATATATATATATACAGTATATATATATATATATATGTGTGTGTGTGTGTGTGTGTGTGTGTGTATTTAAAAATAAAAAGAACATTTTCTTGTATGTGAAGAACATTGGGATGTAAAACATTCAAGTCCTGAAGTTAGCACTTGTAATCTGGCCCATAATAAATAGTGCATTAAATTTCACAATTACAAAAATATATAGCTTAATAAATTGGCAATAAAACACGTCCTATGCAAATTAGATATTATCCATATAATAGTTAGAGCTAAATATAATCTGTTACTAACCAAATACAACATTTATTATCATAAGAACAGACAATAGATTTTCATTTTCACTGTTGTCATAAAAGGAGGAGTCTACAACTCCCTATGGAGTTTAAAGGGACAGTCTACCATAGAATTGTTATTGTTTTAAAAGATAGATAATCCCTTTATTACCCATTCCCCAATTTTGCATAATCAACACAGTTATATTAATGTACTTTTTACCTCTGTGATTACCTTGTATCTAGGAACCTTCTTCCAGCCCCCTGATCACATGACTGTGACTGTTTATTATCTATTGTCTTAAATTTAGCATTGTATTGTGCTAGATCTTAAATAACCCCCTGTGCCTGAACACAGTGTTATCTATATGGCCCACGTGTACTTTCTGTCTCTTTGTGTTGAAGAGATTTAAAAAGCCTGTGATAAGAGGCAGCCCTCAAAGGCTTAGAAATTAGTATATGAGCCTACCTAGGTTTAGTTTAAACTAAGAATACCAAGAGAAAAAAGCAAATTTGATGATAAAAGTAAATTAGAAAGTTGATTAAATTTACAAGTCCTATCTGAATAATGAAAGTTTAATTTATACTAGACTGTCCCTTTAAGAGATAGGAACTAATAACATTCCTAGTAAAGTAAGGCAGTTTACTAAAGATATATATGTGCTGGAATTTGAATAGCACAATTGCTAATCCATCATGTTCAGTACCTATTGCAGTTTCATTTTAAACTAGACATCAATGATATAAACTGCAAAGTCAAGTAAGGAGACAGGGAAATCAAATTAACATTCTCCTTGGAAGCTGGCACTGACCTTGCAAGACTCACCTGTGTTTTTCTTTGCATGGTAATGCAGCAGGTCATAATCATAAAAATGATAAATGTCAGCCAGGGCTACAGCATCAATTCTACTAACCTGACTTCTGAAGGCTGCAGACTTTGAAAAAAATGGCTGACTTATCTGCTGCATGCCCACAGTAATTACTGATATAGACTGGTCAAGTTGCAGATTAAGATTATTTTAGACTATCAGATACAATCTGACATAATCTGTTTCATTCATATCTGTCTTACTCAGTGTGAGTCCTCATTTGCATATAATTTCCCAAAATTGTGATTATTGAAAGTGAATGTAAATAAGATTCCATTAATAATATGCATCATTTCATTTTATGTGTTGCTTTTTATTCTATTTAAAACAATAGTACAGGATTGAAGTAGACTATCAATGGTTTATGTATACCAGTTTTGTAAAAAATAAATTACTGCAATTGATTAGGACCTAAACAAACCCTCATATTTCTTTCTTATATAGAGCTTTTGAATTCATAAGACATAAAATGGCTGAACTGTGGCAAATTTACCTCCTAACATAGGTCTTTCTTGGTTTTTAGGAAAGAGTTGTAGGTATTCATGTACTATCACCAAATGCTGGAGAAATCACCCAGGGATTTGCAGCGGCAATGAAATGTGGGATCACTAAAGAGCAGTTGGATTGCACAATTGGAATCCATCCTGTCTGTGCTGAGGTATAGTACAAATACCATGTCCACTACTCACATGGTCATACCACTCTGAATGTTCCACTTTATTCAACCGACCAATCATCTATTAATCTGCTTCTTACCTCTGCTCCCAAACGCAACAAAGGTTTAATTCATTTAAAAATATCAGTGTAAAACAGCACCAACACAAAACTACACAGAGACTAGATATTCAGCAGCCGTAGAGAGCATAAGAGATAAATATGGTCATAGCTGGTTGGAGTAGGTGGTGTCATTGGGGTTTTGTCAAATTTCTTAATTTCTTGTAAGAGATACTATTAAGTGTGTTAAATTTGCATAACCATCATTTGGTAACAACATTTTCATCCATATTATACTATTTAAAATAAAACAGGATTGTAAAAGAGTGCAAATTTGTATTTTTTTGTATATTATGGTTTGAATTATAATATTGAGTGTAGAGGGAAATGCCTTGAATATACATCATTCATGTGCAGCAGAAGCTCAGTAATACGACAGACCAGGTCTGCAATCAAGAAATTCTCTGCTTTTTTTTTTAACCATTATTACACTTTGTTTATTTGCATTCACTTATTCCATAGGGTCAGAACAAACTTTTACTATGTTGGTTTGTAAAACAAATACTAAGTTTTGAATTAGGGCCTGATATTTAAAAGCTCACAGGCATGGAGAGAAATCATGCAAAATTTTTGGGATTTTTTTAAGACCTTATATTGTAATGTAGGTGTCTCTCCTTCACATCAATAACCCTTCATAGTGAGATAAACATCTTTCAAATTAAAATTAGCGTTTCTTACATTTAGGGGCTCTCCATACAGACGAGATGTCTTAGATCATCTCACCTAAGCGGAGAGCTTTTGAATATCAGGCCCTGAGTCTCAAGTATAATCTAAATTTTGTAATATCCAGGAATAATATACCCAATGTGGTTTATGTAGTAATGGACGTCTTGATTATTTTTGAAAGATTAGTCAAAATGTAAATAAAGGGAATAAATTGTCCTTATCTGACTGATGACACAAAAGTAGTCAAACAACTCATTTTTTTTCTGCTGCCAGAGATGGTTGTGCTGTAAAGGGCTAAAAAAAAGACACATCAAAGATCAAACATGTTTAGTGAATAGCGTTTACGTTAAAGCTGCGTATTGATGTTACCACAATAGATTCTCTTTGATGCAGCTAATTACACCTTTGAACAACCCTAGACAAACATATTTTGATATTTGTATTATTATTCTTGTGCAATTCTTTTGTTGTCCAATTTACAATAGGATGTATTACACCCTGTATGCCTGTGTATCTCTAAGTTTGGGATGTTGCCACATTTTATTTTACTGATCCATTTCTTAGAGAAAAGTGTGCATTACAGCACCAGAACACTGAATCATCCCTGAGATTTATAAACTCTAATCTATGGTTTTATACATAGGTCATTACCACAAAATTATAGGAAATGTCATTTAGTTTTCATTTCTGTTTGATATGGAATAGACAAAGGGACATTAAAGTCAAATTAAACATTCATGATTCAGAAAGCGCTTGTTGTTTTAAACAACTTTTCAATTTACTTTTATTATCAAATTTGCTTTGTTCTCTTGTTAGGCTTTATTGAAACATAAACCTAGACAGGCTGATTGGAGCTTAGGAGAGTGCATGTGTCTTTTGCAGTCTACGGCAGCAGTATTTGTTACATTGTAATGCACTGTAATAAGCAATGTTGCAAACACAGCTGTCAAATAGCTATAGACACGTGCACGCTCCTGAGCTAACCTAGGCTTACTCTTTAGCAAAGGATAACAAGAACACTAGGCAAAATTCATAATAGAAGTAAATATGTAAATTGTTTAAAATGTCATACTCTACTGTATACAGTCAATTTAAAGGGATATTCCAGCCAAAATTGTAAACCACATGGGTGCATTCCGGTATTGAACAGAAGCATTTTTGTACTATACATGCGTTAGCTAAAATGCTTCTAATTAAAGCTATAGCTGTTTTAAAAGTGTATTTAAGTATGCAACGTGCATTAGCATTTTAAACACAGCACTTGCTCATAGAGCCTAAGGTGCATGTGCCATCTGGTAATGACTCAATTTGTTAATTGCTGACCTAATAAAAGCCCACTGATGATCTGAGCATCTGCAATATTTAGAATGTAGGTGAAGTGACAATATCTAGCTATGCTTCACATGCACAGAGAAAAATGTTAACACTAAAACAGTGATAACTTTTACTAGAAACATTTTTGCCAATACATGTGTGTATATATATATATATATATATATATATATATATATATATATATTTCTACTCAAATATGTAATTAATATATTTCTACTCAAATATGTAATTAATCTATGATGTGCATTTAAATTTTGACCGGAATGTCCCTTTAAGTTTAATTTTGACTTTATAATCCCTTTACAGATTTTATAATTTTATAAGTAACACTTGTGTTTAGCTCTAAATAGACCGTATCCAACCAGAAATTTAAAATAATATGCAATAACATGTAGAGGGAACATAGAAATCCATGTATTTCTAAAGTAACGCTCACAACTAAATCTGAGCAGTCCATAGAGGATGAAGGACCATCAGCTACTGTAGGTTGCTGTCACTCTGTAATGTAGACATTTTTCTTTGTTCATTGTTTTTATTGTTCCATAAAAGCTAATACTCTTCTATATAATAAATATCCACATTTCTTATTTTTCAGATATTCACCACTCTTACTGTAACAAAGCGTTCTGGTGGCTCCATCCTTCAGTCTGGATGCTGAGGTTAAATCCCGCTGCTTTGTTGTAGTTGCCACTCACTATGGACTAGAGCGAGAAGCAAGACCAATGTGGCTGTCATGAAGATGAATCTGCATCATAATGCAGGGAGTCACATTTGCTTTGAATATGGCAACAAACTAAACAGCGGGAGATGGATGGCATTCAATTAAACTGACCCAAGGCTGCATTTTTGGTGCTTAAATGAAGTCACTGCCCAAAGCCAAATCTGGTGGGCTGTGACTGACAACCTGCAAGCTCAGTTTAAGGACACTGTATAAGGAACAAGTTTTCTTTACTGTAAATTACGTTACAATATTATTAGATTACAGTTGTGTGCTATAGATAAACTGTTGATCTTTTTTTATGCTGTGAATGAGGATATTCAGAAGTTGTGCAATAGATATATTAATTCTAGCCTATTATTTATAAGACATACTTTAAATATTTTATGAAACTTAAATTCAATGAGAAATATTTTATATTTCCAGAGAACAGATATGTAATGATCTGCATCCCTTCTGTAAGTCGCCTTCGGACGGAATGCATTATGTAATGTTAAATTGAGTTTTTATACAAAACAACATCCGGTTTTGTCTACATTAAATGATTTGCTATCAAAGAGTTGCAGACCGGCACAGACAGAAATAGATTGTGTTAAATGCACTGCAGTCTGGTTACAGAAAGTTTTTGACTTTTTGAGAAGATTTGCATCTTTGTCCTGATAGTACTACATCATTCACAAAGAAATTTAGAAATCTCAAACCTCTGCTTGGAAATTGTACAGTATAGATAGAATTTGTTACTTTTTTTTTACATAAATTGTGTTTTAGAATAAAATGTTAACTTTGAAAGTCAACTGCTTTGTATTTTGTTTCTAAATCTAATAAAAAACAAAACCCACAAGGTTAATAGATGGCTCCGTTCCCCAGCTGCTAAAAGGTATTGCAGAACGCTACATAGTGAGGGCATGAACTCCATTACATCTATGCTCTTATCTACATTATAGCTTTTAGCTATTTGATTCCCTTTAGTTAAAGATCTGTGCTCACTATCCATGGGACGCAGTGAAATGAGAATCAGGCAGTTTTAGACGCTGACAAAGTTCATTCTATTTATGAAGTTAAAGACTGTGACATTGTGCTTTGTTTTTTAGATTCCCATAAGATAACTGATGAAAAATAAAAACCCATATGTAGTCAATAATACTAGCTAGATGGTTCAGTGGCACATGTGTAGTGTTCTTCTAGATAATAAGCTAACAAAGTACCACATAAAGATTTGCAGCTTATTTATATTGCACAGAGCACTTGCAAAAGAAACTGCAATGCCCTGTCCTGTTCAATGTTGGGGGAAATGGTTAATTTGGTGAAATCAGCTCAGTGTTCCAAATCACTTATAAATATTATATTTCTATTTTCATTGTGAAACTACTAAAACAATGTTTGGATTCATATATCAGGAGACAGCCAGTCCTCATTCTCACTATCTGTTAGAACAACTGCAGCCCTGTAAGCAAGCAGCTCTGAATTATGCAACAGTTCCCCTAAGAGGACAGGCCCTGTAGTTTCCCTGTCGTTATGCTTCTGGAGACACAAATAAGGAGGCAGGAAATATAATACCTGATACAAAGTTATAGGTGAAAAATCATGCAAACTGCCAAAATGGAGCTGCTACACAAAAAAAAGTAAAAAACAAAACGTTATTTACCCTAACTGCAATAGCCACCCCCCAACTACAATTAACCTTAAGGGGTCAATTTAACAAATGTCGGTTTGCTATAGCGAATCACGTTCGCCCAACATTGCTAAATGCCGACAGCATATGCTGTCGGCATTTAACATTGCACAAGCATTTCTGGTGAAATGCTTGTGCAATGCCGCCCCCTACACATTCGCGGCATTGCCAATTGGCCGCTAGCAGGGGGTGTCAATCATCCTGATCGTATCTGGTTGGGATGATTGCAGTCCATCACCTAAAAGGTAGCAAACAAGTTAAAAAGCTGCTAGTGCTACTTAACTTCAGTTTCCGGTTCGCTGGAAACTTTCGGCGGATTAAGCAGCTTTCAACTTGCCTGGCCATCACAGTCGCCAATACAATTTATTTATTTATAAAATATTTTACCAGGAAGGATACATTGAGATTTCTCTTGTTTGCAAGTATGTCCTTCTTCTCCTTCATTATCTATCTCATTGCATATACACACCAAACATGTATCCATATCCCAACACTTACAACTGCTCAAATAACAAACAAAAGGTCATTCAATAAAAATAAAAAATAACTATCACTTAAAACGGCCTTAACTGTAGTTTGCTGAAGTCTTCTCTCTTCAGTTTATTAATGTAAATGAGAAACAGGTCCTTATTTTGTAATGTAATGCAAAGTCATACTTGTCAGATATTTGAGGATAAGATACCATGGCAGATGCTGGTAAGACAGGGAAGCAGTTAGGTGGTAAAATTAGATAGGTCAGGTCATACACCAGAGATAATCGCAAAGGAGAGTAGATATATTAGCAACCTCAAAGATTGACCAGTTCCTTATTAGCAGGCAAAATGATTATCAGGTCAACTGTAACAGGAGTCAACCTCCTTTATTTCTGGACACTTTTCGGCATCAGGTGGACAGTTTACAAAGATATCTGTGACTCTGAAGAAGTAAAAGAGTTAATGTATGGAGCCGGTGGCAAAGCAAAGTATAGATATATAATATACATCAACCTTAATGCTCGGGATAAGCCCAAGAGTGTTTAAGACCGTTCATGTTTGTACAGGCAAAAGTTCGGCAACGGTCAGGCAATGCGGTACACAGTCGGAATACAAGGACAAGCAAATATCTGCAACTATCAGGAAATAGTAGACAAGGTACAGAATCAGAATCCAAGCTCCCATAGGTGGAGCCAGAGAGCTACGCAAAAACAAAAGACAAGTGTAGCAAGAACTAGCTAGTAACTGAATGTTTAGAGTGGCACACCATCAGAGCAAACAACCCACAAAACCAGAAACCCTGGTTCAACTCCAGGCTGGGACAAGGAGAGCTGAAAACAAGCTATTGTCAGGTTATAAGGGGTCAGGTAGAGAGGACAAAGCCAAGGTATTGTTTCCAGATACAAATACAAGATCACAGACAAAGGAAAGCTCAAAGAAAGAAAAGCAGATCCAGAATTAAATCATAATAACTGCACCATTTAAAAATGACAATCAATAGGTGGAGTCACAGTGCCATTTACTATCAACACTACACAGAATATTGTGTTGCATCACTATTGTGAGTAATTAATCTGATTAACCAAGTTCATTATTCACCTTTATGCTTCTATTGTTTTTTTGGATGTGCCTTTTGTAATATGCAAACCAGATGTTTTTGTAACATTCATACCTCAATAAAAAAATATTTAAAAATAAATAAATCACAGGTTGTTGAAATATGAAGCCCCTGAGGTGGGTTTAGTGGCCTCTTTACGTAACTGCAAAATTTACATAAAGTATAATTATCATTAAAGGGATATGAAACCCAAAACATTTTTCAAGATTCCGATAGAGCACGTGATTTTAAATAACATCTACTATAAGGATAAATCCATAAGAAGGGTTAGGATGTTGTAGTACAGGAGAAGAACAAAAGGTATCTTTTAGTTTCTGGAAAGCTCGACAAGTAGATTCAGACCAATCTCAGTATAGGATCACAAACTAGAAGAGTCTAGGGGGAAGCAGAAGGTCAGGATACCACAGAAGCAAAATCACTAGGCAGAAGAATGGTAAAAAATAAGCAAAAGCCCAGGAAAAATGTAAGGGAAATCACGTGCTTTTAAAGGCATATGAAACCCCCCAAAAATGTATTTTATGATTCAGATAGAGCATGTGATTTTAATCTACTTCTGTTATCAATTTGTCTTTGTACTCTTGGTATCTTTTGCTGAAAAGCACTGATATTCTGGAGCCTTATATGGCAGCTGTTTTTCAAGAATGTTATCCATTTGCAAGATCACTAAATAGCAGCAATGTTTCCTGCCATGTAGTGCTCCAGACACCTACCTATCTCTTCAACAAAGAATATCATGAGAACTAAGCACATTTGATAAATATAATTCAATTGGAAACTTTTTTTATGTTATGCTCTGTCTGAATCACAAAAGAAAATGTTTCATATCCCTTTAAATATTCCATTCTATTATAATAAAATGTTAATGCTTCAAATGTCTAATTTAAAATAAATATTTTGTTAATTTTCAAGTATACCATCTCATTAATAGCAGTGACAAATTGTTAGCAGCTCTTGCATTTATTCTGCTTCCCTGAAATATATATGATGTAAAATATCATTTTGAACAGCATACTTTTAAAAGATAAAGTGGCCAATTAGCATATTTCGCTTACAGTTGCAGATATTCCCTATTTCCTGACATGCAAGCAGTTTGTATTTTTACCCATTCTAGAGACAAAATGAGATTTTTACTGTAACTGAAAAAAATGAATCTATGAAAAGTGAACTAAGGAATATAACAAAACTATATATCACAGTCTAGTGGTATCTGCAAGATCATTGTTACTGCTAAAATAAACTAGTCAATTCACAACTATAGAGCCATGACACATATGTCAATAGTTCTATCAGTACAAGGATAAATTGTGTTTAATTTAAATTGAAATGTATGAAGTAAACATTAAAATTAATGTATACTAAAAACTGCAAACTCTGAATCTATTTCTTTGTTTAACTTTTGATATCCAACTGGATGGCTTATTTTCTCGCACAGTGAGCATTCTCCGCCAAGACAAAGCCAGCAATAGAAACTTTAGTTTTCTGTTATGCTAACAGAGTGAAGATTTGTCCTTATTGGAGAACCAGATGCCACTGGTGGATACCCAAGGTGTATTAAACAAAATTCATCCTTTTACTTTTAGTATAAAGGGGCTCAATTAGAATCAAGTTATTCAGTTTGATAATTAGTATATTATAATTAGTATAATTAGTATAATTTCATGTTTTCAGACTGGAGCTTAAAGGGACAGTCTACACCAGAATTTTTATTGTTTTAAAAGATAGATGACGCTTGAGAAAGCCCAATGCTGATTGAGGGTGAAACGCGCGTAGCGTGAAGAGCACGCTTCTGTGAAGTTGGAGGCGTGGGACGCTAACTTCGGATGATTCTGGCCTGTGCTTGTCGGGGCACAAGTTTGGAGCGGACCGCATAGCTGCAATATCAGGAGACGGAGGGGCAGCTCTGACCGTATACTCTGGAGAGGATCACTTATACTGTGGTGTGGTGAGCTGTAGGCTGTTCAGCCTTGAAAAACCCGGTCTCCTTTGTTTTGCTCTGTTCTTACAAGAGACGCTGTGCTGAATTTCTCTGCTAAAATTACAGGCTTGTATATGCATAACTAACATGCAGTGCTTTTACACCTGCTACCTCGACAAACGGACTATTCTACATAAGCTTCTGTTTCATATCTCTCACAACTGACTGTGCTTACTTATACTTCTGGCTGGTTCTGCTTTGGATCATATTATTTACAACTTGCTTGACAACCGCTAATAATCTTGCTACGTTTCTCTAACAAGAGACTTGGAGCTAACACATGTCATTGCTTTGCTATTTAAGCTGGACTTTCGCCTAAGCTTTATTAGATCTGTTTATTTGTGATTACAGTGTGCAGTAATCTGTGCTCATATTTTCTTGCTTAGATACCAGATGCTGAGCTTATGTTATATAGTCTATATATACCGGTATATTATATATGGCCATTATCTCCTTAGTTTTTTAGGATTACTCTATAATGTTGGTGATTTAACCTATAGATGTTTGATTTCATGTTTGTTTATTTCTTAATAAATTGTGTTTCTTTGATTCAGATCCAGTGGCTCCTTGTGGCTTTTTTCACAGCTCTTCAATTATTTACTAGAGGTGTATTAATAGTTGGTGCTGGATTAACCCACCTTTATATTTTCTTACTTATACAATATATATATATATATATATATATATATATATACTGTACATATGTTTAGCATTGCTGCCCATCGCTGTGCTACTTACCCCCTGCGCTGCACGAGTTCTGATGCCGTGTATGAAGGCATCAGAACGAGGCTCCTATAGGAGCCTATGGAAACACGCTCTTGTGAGCGCAATGCTTCCCAGCGATGCGTACGCGAGATCACGTACACATTGCTGAAAACGTGTAATACCAGCGCACACTATTGTGGTATTACACAGTGGAGCGATATTTAGTGCTCCACTTATAATCTGGCCCTTAGTGTTTATTGGTGTGTTTAGAATTCTTACTAAGAAACGGGATGCTAGCAAACATTTTAGATTTTTTAGTCCTTAAAATAATATTTCAGTTTATGAAACATTGCTAAATCATTTCAGTTCTTGCACTAAATGTACAATCACTAAATGAATTGTACTCTCTTCTGTTATTCTTGTTGCAATAAATGTATGCTTTCCCTAGCGGCTTCATTTAATTTGGGTTACAGTGTAGATATTTATTTTAAAAAGGCAGAGTAGAGACAAAATGCAAATAAACTTCCTGAAAGATGAATGCTTGGATTCTAGTATTGCAATTTTAGAGCCAATTTCTATTACAAGCAATCCTACTATGCATTCATATGAACAACATTGTATGAAAGGAGTATTAATGTATCAGTGGTCCACTAACGATGCTAAACAATTAGGGCCAGTAAATTTATTAAACATTAAAGATGCTGCTATATTTATTTTTTAATAAACTACACTAGACAGTATTGTAGCGCTCCACTTGTAATCTAGCCCTTAGTATTTGTATTGTATGTTGCATTCTAATAGTTTGCCATTAGCCATATACAATGTAATAATACAGGTGCCACAATAAATGAACCTGCTTGGAAAGAATACAGATTCTAATGTGATGGTTTGCTACTACTCTTAAATTACTTTCTTTCTCATGATTTTCTTTGATGAATTTAGCTCCTCTCCACCACAGAATAATGTAGTAATCTCAAATATTGGGCACAAGATGCATTCAACATAACTGGTTTCAAATGTTACTTTGGGCCAATCCAGTTAGAATGTTTTTCTTTTTTCATCGCCTTTTTCTATTAAATACTTTACATGTTAGCTTATGCATGATTTTTGGAGTTTTCTCATTTAATATATATATTTTATTTATTTTTTTAAATCTCAAAACATCTTTAGCCCCAATTCATAACCATTAGAGATCATGCCAACATTTTGTATTCAGCGCAGGTGGGTTTTTGGCGTCCTTTCCATTAGAAGCAGAACCATACAAGTGATGTTTGAATTATATGCAAGTGATATAACAATAGGGTTTCTTACACTTAAATAATAAGGTATGCGGCTATGCCATGAACATCAGGAAGTAAAATGTGGTTTTTTTTTGCAATAGTCAAACTGTTGGAATAAATAAATCAGGCCTTATCTTTGGGCAGGACTAGATGGGCACCAGCCCATACACCACTCTTTGAGGGCCCACACTGTCATCAGGGGTGAGGGTATGAAAAGATGCAATATACATCCTATATTTAGAAGAAGTATTTACGGTATCAAGAGGTGTAACATATAGTGTTAGTCTTTATATATAGGGCACAGTAAATGTTGGGACAGGGGTGGGTCATACATAGGACAGGGCATAAAGGGGCAGAGGAATAAGGGGCTGAGCTGAGGGGTGTCATAAATGTGCCTTGCCCAGAGCCCTGCAAATGCTAAGGGAGGCGGGAAATCCATAAATCATGAAGAAACCTGTGTGAAAATTATTTTTGATGGACTGAAATGACTTTGAATTACAAAAGAATGCACCAAAACCAGTGCAATGGAATCACTGGCGTAGATTTACCAAAGGTCGAGCGGATATGATTCGCTGTAGCGAATCATGTCCGCTCGACCTTGTTAAATGCCAACAGCATACACTATCAGCCTTTAACATTGCACAAGCATTTCTGGTGAAATGCTTGTGCAATGCTGCCCACTACTCACTAGCAGAGGCCGTCAATCATCCCGATCAGATCAGAATGATTTCAGTCCGCCACCTAAAAGGTGCGCCAAAAGGTGGCGGAGAAGTTATGTTGAATGAATCTTGTGCCTAAAAGGTGAGCTAAAAGGTGGCGGAGAAGTTATGTTGAATGAATCTTGTGCCTAAAAGGTGCGCTAAAAGGTGGCGGAGAAGTTAAAGAGCAGCGGATCAGAAACGATGGGGTTTTGATGCAGCATCCGCTGCTTAATAAATTGACCCCAATGCCTTTAGTGGAATCAGGTAAATTGTATCATTCTTAAGTCTGCAAAGGGCACTCAGAATTATCTAAAGATTTCTTTTAGATTTTTCTAGACAAACATATCAGCAGTTATGATCCATACTTTTTATGTGCGCTTTTAAAGCATTTGGATGTCTTGAGGTTAACTCAAGCGAGTACAAAGCGTGCTTTATATAGTATATTTATAATATATTATTGGTAAAATACATTTCAAAATCAAGGTACAGTAAAAAATAAGCTGGGATCAAATTTGCTTAATGTTCCATCAAGTAATTTATTTATTAAGGGCTAGATTACAAGTGGAGTGCTAATTTATCACGCGCCCGTAAATGGGCAAATTCGCCCGTTTACGGGCACACAATAAATAACCAGCCATTGTGGCTGGTTATTGCTTCCGGGAGCTCACGGTATCAATGAGCGCTCAAAAAATTAACCAGAGGTCCCCCAATTGCCCCCAAAATAATGTGTGTAGTGCCTTTACTAAAATAAAAAATATTAGCATTTTTTTATTAAAAAAAAAACTGCACTAAGCAGTTTTTAGGGGTTACAATTGGCGGGTGGGGGGTGTTGGCACTAAAAAGTGCTTTAACATTATGGGCTATGGAGACTGTTATCCTTGTAAATATATATGTACAGGTATATGCTTTATGTATTAATATACACATATTAACACATAAATATATATGTACAGGTAGTAACACATAAATATATATGTACAGGTAGTAACACATAAATATATATGTACAGGTATTAACACATAAATATATATGTACAGGTAGTAACACATAAATATATATGTACAGGTAGTAACACATAAATATATATGTACAGGTATTAACACATAAATATATATGTACAGGTATTAACACGTAAATATATATGTACAGGTAGTAACACATAAATATATATGTACAGGTAGTAACACATAAATATATATGTACAGGTATTAACACATAAATATATATGTACAGGTAGTAACACATAAATATATATGTACAGGTAGTAAGACATAAATATATATGTACAGGTATTAACACATAAATATATATGTACAGGTAGTAACACATAAATATATATGTACAGGTAGTAACACATAAATATATATGTACAGGTATTAACACATAAATATATATGTACAGGTATTAACACATAAATATATATGTACAGGTAGTAACACATAAATATATATGTACAGGTATTAACACATAAATATATATGTACAGGTATTAACACATAAATATATATGTACAGGTAGTAACACATAAATATATATGTACAGGTATATGCTTTATGTATTAATATACACATATTAACACATAAATATATATGTACAGGTATTAACACATAAATATATATGTACAGGTATTAACACATAAATATATATGTACAGGTAGTAACACATAAATATATATGTACAGGTATTAACACATAAATATATATGTACAGGTATTAACACATAAATATATATGTACAGGTAGTAACACATAAATATATATGTACAGGTATATGCTTTATGTATTAATATACACATATTAAAACATAAATATATATGTACAGGTATTAACACATAAATATATATGTACAGGTATTAACACATAAATATATATGTACAGGTAGTAACACATAAATATATATGTACAGGTATTAACACATAAATATATATGTACAGGTAGTAACACATAAATATATATGTACAGGTAGTAACACATAAATATATATGTACAGGTAGTAACACATAAATATATATGTACAGGTAGTAACACATAAATATATATGTACAGGTAGTAACACATAAATATATATGTCTATATTCATATACATTTAAATTTGCTACCCATCACTGCGCGACTTACCCCCTTCGCTGTGCTAGGTTCTCTGCCGTGTCTCATGGCATGAGAACGAGGCTCCCATTGGAGCATATGGAAGCACACTTTCATGAGCACAATGCTTCCGTGCAATCCATTGCATCTAACTTGTAATACCAACGCACATTTGCATGCGCTGGTATTACATAGTGGAGCGCAAATATCGCCCTCACAAAAGCGATATTTTGCATTCCACTTGTAATCTGGCTCTGTATGTAGAATACATATTTAAATTGGGAAAAAAGTTAAGTGTTTTGCTTATTAATTGGAATAAAACAGTAAAAAACAAATGTTTTATATTTTACTTCATTCAGTACATCCAACTTTAAAAACTTGGAACGACTCAATTACTTTATTGATCTAAATTAAACATTACCCTACATATTTCCTATGAGTAAGTTCACAACTACTTGTCAGTTAATTTGATTCCAATTCTTTGTTGACACCTCTGCAGAAGTCCTGATAGACACTGTTGATTAATAGATGCTGCAAACTCCAGAGAATTAGAATATTTAGAGCTGCGACAGAAGTTTCTTTTTGCAGACTGATGCCCAAGGATACACAGTAGTTCCCTGAACTTTCATTTCTATTTTTTCCTTTTATTTATTTTTTATTCCATAGTTTGATCTTTTATTCTCAATGAGTAACTGGATGGGACTTGGTGCGGCATATAGCTGTTACATTATTAATGACACACAGGTCTGATGTACTGCAAATTTGTCACCAGAAATGTAAATCATTTATTTGCAAAAGATGAAGCAATTTGGGAGCTTTTGCTAGTATGAGAACCGTGAAAGCAATTGATTATTTTTTTCTTATTCATTTTTATAAATGAGATAGTAAATAACATAAGCTTTATTACACTTAAAGGGACACTGTAACCAAAAATTTTCTTTTGTGATTCAGATTGAGCATGACATTTTAAGCAACTTTCTAATTTACTCCTATTATCAAATTTTCTTCATTCTCTTGGTATCTTTATTTGAAATGCAAGAATGTAAGTTTAGATGCCGGCCCATTTTTGGTGAACAACCTGGGTTGTCCTTGCTGATTGGTGGATAAATTCATCCACCAATAAAAAAGTGCTATCCAGAGTACTGAAACCAAAAAAAAGCTTAAATGCCTTCTTTTTCAAATAATGATAGCAAGAGAACGAAGAAAAATTGAAAATAGGAGTAAATTAGAAAGTTGCTTAAAATTGCATGCTCTTTCTGAATTACAAAAGAAAAAATTTGGGTTCAGTGTCCCTTTAAATATGACTGTGTTAGGGTGGTTTGTGCAAGAAATTGAACCAAAAAAAGAAGAACCAAATATTGGAAGAGCTACAAGGCCAAGAATAAGAAATAAGCCTATTCCATAAAATAGTAATAGAGAGAAAACAGGAAAACAAAAACAAAAAAAATATTTTGGACTAGGCATGTGGTGGGGAATTCAGTGAATAATTTAAACTGATGAATATAATTATGTTTTGGTTCTTGTTTTACTAAAGGGATATTCAAATAAATAAAAAAATGTACACACTCTAAGGGCTAGATTTCGAGCTGAGCGCAAAATATCGCTTATGCTAAATCTTGCTTTCGCATTATAAGGGAGCATTGCGCTCATGAGAGCGCACTTCTATAGGCTCCAATTAGAACCTCGTTCTCATGCCGTCAGACACGGAGACTGCTGCCATAGAGTGTGCTGAAAATAGTCTGTCTCCTAAGCATAGATACCTGCTTTTCAACAAAAAATACCAAAAGAATGAAGAAAAATTGTTTATAGAAGAAAATTAGAAAGATGTTTAAAATTGCATTTTCTTTCTGAATCATGAAAGATAATTTTTTGGCTTAATTTTCCTTTAAAGTCAATAGCTAACCAACTAATAAAACTAATTCTAGATGGATATAAAGAACAAGAGAGGCGCATGTGTGTACCAATAACACTAATGACAAGAACCAGATATAACCCTAATCAGGGTACTCACATTTGTGAGGAGCACTCAGACAGTGCTATTGGATACAGGCTGTATATTTTGCAGCAACCCAGCTCACTGTTCCGTCTTGGATAACCAGAAGAAGGGGTCGCAAGAAGTCTAGATAGGCAAATAAAACAGAAGGGGCGCCTGTGTGTGCCAGTAGTATAATATATTAGTATAAAGATAAAAACCCCTATACAGGGTACTTACATTTGAGAGGAGCACTCAGACAGTGCTATTAGGAACAGGCTGGGTAGTTGGCAGCAACCCAGCTTACTGGTCACATCAATAAGCCAAAATTCAGGAACAGCCTGGTAATGAACTGCAACAATCCAGAGAAAGCAGTCTCTGCAGCTGTAAGCTCCCAGTGGGAGTGATTAGTATAAGGGGCTATATTAAAGGTTCCAAAAAATGTATGATAATGATAAAAACAGGTTTATTAAAAAGGAAAAAATAAAATACAATGGAACTAAGATGGGATATGCTAGCATATTTTTTATTTATTTTCTCTCTGTTTGTACGGGAATAATATAGGTAGTTATAAACCATAAGTTGGTACACATACACTGGTATGTTGATATATATATTTATTGTTGTCATATTCCCACTTGGGTATATTGTTATAGTCTCATACTGCACTTGACCGTTAAGCGCCCCCTATCTGGAGTCAGACGATTTTGACTTTGTGCAATAATAAAACTAATTAATTCAATTATACACATATGAGCATGAAAACCTTCTTAAGGAGAAAAAGCACCATTTAAAAATGCAAGAAATATGTCAAATAAAAACTTTTTAAATTTCAGTTGAAATTAATAAAGCAGTATTATTTCTATACTTTCTACTAATGCTCATTGGCCGATATAGACCTCCTACTAATGCTTATTGGCTGATATAGACCTCCTACTAATGCTTATTGGCTGATTAGTAAAAAGATAAAATAACAACTGTGAATGTCTAATTTGTATTTATATGCAATATTGAACTGTCTTCTTAACACAAACTCTGCTCTATCTGATTGTTTTCTAAAGGTTGCGCTAAGTTACCACTTCTGTAGAAAGATATACAGTGTAGACGGAGGTGTCCTTCAGTTTCAATGTCCCAATTGTTTTATTGTTGGCAGAGGCTGTTATTTTGGCATTTGCTTAAATCTTTTCCTACCTGTTTGAGTTTCCAACCTGTGGTTACTTAATCCGTATTTATTGAGTGTAGATACAGAATAATGTTTTGCACACAGAGGCATTGCTCGATAAATCAATAGCAAAGTGACATTTTATCAGGAAAGGGGTTATTGTGTATTTGCCCACAGAGAATGATCCTTTTAGTAGATTTGATAACTTTTCATATACCAACAAAATCAAGGATTTGTATTCCATAAGCTTTCAAGACCTTACATGATACATAATTTAACTATGTAAAAAATAATTTTCCATATATATGTTGTGGGTAAAGTCAGATATTAGGTAATATAAGGAATTTCCCAAGTGGCTCTGGGTAAAGCCTGATGTAAGATCATAAATCCCCTCAGACTGATCGAGTCACTGCATCAAACATATAAAATGTAATGCTCGTGGGATATTCCACTATCAGACCGAACTCGGCCAGTTGTCTTATCCCAGCGTCAAGCCAGAATGATAGGGAATATCCCAGAGCAGAGAAAGTTTGCAAGATGAGGTAAGTGGTACTCACCACAGGCAGGATAGTCTTCGGCAGCAACAGGCAGGGAATCAGAGAAAGGTAGGGGTAAACCACTAGAAAGTTCAGGCAGGCAGGGTTTGGCAACAGTAAAGCAGTCCAGAGGTAAACCACTAGGATGGTCAGGCAGGGTTTGGCAACAGAGAAGCAATCCAGAGCAATAGGGGTTAATCAAGCAGAGTAGTCAGACAGGCAGTGTTCAGCAATAGTATATCAATCCAGCAGTTTAGGGGTAAACAGGCAGAGTGGTCAGACAAGCAGAGTTCAGCAATAATATAACAGTCCAACATACAGCAACAATAACACCCAGGAGAACACTAATTAACCCTATACTTGAGTAGTGATAGGTAGCAATTGAGTAACTTACATAGGTGCAGGATTCGCACCATAGGAGATCCTGACCAGCTTGAGAACGGAGGGAGTGTGTGGCGATGACGTCACCACTGCACACAGACAGGAGCCGACTTCCTCCTAGGCAACGAGCAGAACAGCAGGCGCCGCATCCCTAGCAACAGCTAGAGTGGTGCGACATAGCCCCCCTCTTAAGAGTCGGCCTCAAAGGATGAGCAGCACGGGCAGCAACCCAGGAACGATCCGCCACAGAGTAACCCTTCCAATGTACCAGTTACTGCAGTTGCCTGCACCTGCATCTGGAGTCCAGGATCTTAGCCACCTCATATTCAGGGTAACCACGGACCAGGAGCGGAGGAGGAGGAGCTCGGAGCCGGGTAAATCTATTCTTGATGTAAGGCTTGAGTACAGAGATGTGGAAGACTGGGTGTATGCACAGGGTTTTGGGCAAGGCCACTTTGCAGGCAACAGGAGACAGGCTGACCATAATCAGTTAGACTGACCATCTCCCATTGGTTAAATCACCCCACCCAAGCTCAGGTGTGCTCATGACAGTGTAATACAGTTGTGAATATTAATCCAGGGAGTCTCATTCTATTATGAAGAGTAAAAGCAGGAATGATTCAGCCCTCTGAGGCAAAGGACTGTAGTGTTAGGACCAGTCTATTCTGGGGCACCTTGTAAGTTGGTGACTGGCTAAGCAGAATATGGCCATATTGTGTGACTAAGATCCCAATTTTATTTAAAAAGAATAGTTGTCTCTTGATGTTGTTTGCAGGCAATTTTTGCAGCAGTTCAAAAAATGTGTTGTGCTTTTGAAAATGGATGTGCACAAACCTTGATGTTGGTGGTTTGTCTAGGGTTACTTTTCTCCTTCTTCAACACTTCATGCTGCGCTCTTACTGTGATCTTTGCAGAACATTCACTCTTATAGGAAAGTTGTAGGGGCCTTTTTATCAAGCTCCGTATGGAGCTTGAAGCCCCGTGTTTCTGGCGAGCCTTCAGGCTCGCTAGAAACACAAGTTATGAAGCAGCGGTCTAAAGACCGCTGCTCCATAACCTGTCCGCCTGCTCTGAGGTGGCGGACAGAGATCGCCGGAAATCAAATCCGATCGTATTGACACCTCCTGCTAGCGGCCGATTGGCCGCGAATTTGCAGGGGGCGGTGTTGCACCAGCAGCTCACAAGAACTGCTGGTGCAATGCTGAATGCGGAGAGTGTACTGCTGTCCACATTCAGCGATGTCTGTCGGACATGATCCGCTGATCGGATCATGTCGGACAGACATTTGACAAATAGGCCCCGTAGTGTTATTACATTTCCCTTATTGTTATTTGCTGAAGACACAGTTATTTAGTAATATTTTGTAGCAAGCTTTTGTAGTCTTTTCACCTTTATTCATAACTACAATTTTTTTTCTATGGTTTTCCGATTTTTATTTTTAACAGATATATTTTAATATTTATTTTATTTCATTTTAATGTTTTAAAAAACAAAACAGGAAGTCACTTTTTTTTTATTTGAACTGAGCTTGTATAATGGATAGTAAGTGAATGTGATAAATCTTTTGAAGCTATGAGATCATGGGGTAAATCAGTTTTGAAATTAAATCTTAAATTTGTTGATAAAATGTGGATTTAATGGTGATGTTTCACTGTTTGCCCAGGACTTGTTTCTTGTTAAAGACATAAAATATGTTATGATAAGGTAATTGCAGTTGCATCTATTTTAAATTAGCAGGCGTGATTTCACATGGAGAAGAGATGTAACCCCTTCACTGCCAGACAGTATTGCAGTGTTTTGCTGAACAAAGCATTGCTTAACTCTCTGATAAGGGGTTAACAAGCCAGCTATGTCTTGATAAAGCCCAGTTAAGGGTGAAACGCGTAGGCCCGGAGACTTTGAGTCACTTTGCTGGGCTTTAGAAAACCAGAATATGTCTTGCCCACCCTGTGGAGTTCTAAGTGAGAATGGAGGGATGCAATACTTATTTTCACTGAACCGGATACTACATAAGGACTAATCTTACCTACACTTCTTTTATTTGTATACACTTCTTTTATTTGTATAGAGAAGAATCGTTTCCAGTAAGCGATTCTTAATTCCTAGTAGCACTACAGGACCACCAGCTGTGAATTCACCTTCAATCTCACGTGACGTCAGAGTAAGTCATGTGACCGCCAATTCCGTCTGTGAGAGAAACGCTGCGGGCAGGTGTCCTCCTAAACGCGGACAGAGCTGCTGAGAGGATCCGAGTTTTGCTCGCAATCAGTACCTTCAATCTTCCAGAAACAGTTAACACTATGCCTCTAGACGCGGCATTTACCGCCGAGGGGAGGAAATACAGCCACATTTATCTGGAACTACGGAACGAAGGTAAATGGACTACTAAATAGTTTTTCTACTGACATTCCACCCAGTGATTTGGGTAAATGCGAATATATACCTACCTAAGTAACTTCCTTTGCTAGTGTTTCTTCTTTTTCCCACCAGTGGCAAACTTTGCATGATTATTTCCACCAAGGATCCATGAGCCATTTTATTTGATTTTATTGGGAGACGTCCCTTATTAACCTTTGAGTGCTTGTGAATTGTTATTAACATAAGATATTAAATTGTTATATATTTCATATCGTTTCATTTTTATCAGATATCGATCTTTATACCACTATTCAATTTACTGTGATATACTATTTTAGCATATATATCTTTGCTTATGTGATTATCCACTGTTATTGATTGTCTCTGAGAGGCCGAATTATCATTGTCTGGTGAACATGATACGCTGTAGGGTATCATGTCTGCCAGACATCGCTGGCTGCTAGCAGGGGGTGTCAATCAGCCTGATCATATAGGATCCAGCGGATTGATGTCCGCAGCCTCAGAGGTCTTAAGACCGCTGCTTCATAACTGCTATTTCCGGCGAGGTGGGTAAACAGGGACATCAGGGTCCGTTCGACCCTTGATAAATCAGCCCCATAGTATTCATTTTAAGATTAAGTATCAGACATTCATTTATATACCACTGTAATATATACAGGGTTTTACCTTTTTAGCACACACATATCCTTGCTTCTTTTAGCGCTGCCTTTTATTTTTATAGATGTTAACAAGCCAGAATACATATCTATGGGTATTTTAACAAAAACAAAATGTTGTTAATAACAGAAAAAAAGGAACTTGCAAGGGAGAATTAACAGGTAACAGGTAATATTTAGTAACCATTTTTTCAGTACGTCTACAACTAGTGATAGGTATTTCATTTTTCATGTTTCATCAAAAGTTGCTGACAAATAAATGGAAACTTCTGAAGTCTTACCACTTTTCTGCTGACACAAATTGACTTTAAAATAAGCAATAAAAATATACACTTGGCACACTGTATACTATGTAAATTTGCAAGGTGTACACAAGTCAGCAGAACATTTCAATAACTGGTTTAATTTGCTACCAAGAAACTAGTGCTCACATAAAATATATTGTTCTGAAGCCTCTTGATATTTTTGTTTACAGAAAAACTGTTGGAATGAAATAAGTGACTGTGGTCTAATTTAATTCTATCTTACATCATTATTTAATGTCTGTTTAGAAAACTGAGCACCATATATTTAAGGGGTCAAATTACCTAATGTTGTGAGAGGGACTTACTTAACCCAAAGGTAAGACTGTGTATATAATTAGAATTAAATGTAAACATTGAGGCCTTTTTATTTTCATATTAATAACAAAAAAGGGGGCAGCAATCTAACCTAACCCATGCCAAGCAGGTCGTAGGCCCAGACAAACTGACTCAGAGTGGAGTCCAGCTACAATGCCCACCAGGCAGAGGAAATTACTTGAGCTGTTCGGCCTGCTGCAAACCAGGAAGAGCTTCCTCAGGCACACGCCTATAGACTTCGCTCCTCCCGCTCCTCCCGCAATGGCCGTCACTCCTCCCTGCCTCTCTGCTTGCAGCCTAGGCCAAGACATCCCGCTAATGCTAGGGTGCACCACGGCTCCAACCATAAGAGCCCCAGTCCAGTGATTAAAACAACATGCTGCGACAAAGGGGTAGCTGGTAAATTTAAAACCTCTCCCCAAGAACTGCAACAAGGTTGCAAACCTTAATCTCCTCAGACACATTCACTCCACCTCCTAAGGCCCTTGACCGTTAGTTTGTTTCAGGCTAAATTCAGCCCTACACTTCAATTTCATATATAATTAGCTTTAGCTATTAACATTAGGCAGACATAGGGGCCTATTTAACAAATGTCTATCAAACCTGATCCGACACTGCGGATCAGGTCCGACAGACATCACTGAATGCGGACAGCAATATGCTCTCCGCAGTGGCGTCACTAGGGGGGGGTGCGGGGGGGGCGGGTTTCACCCGGGTGACACCCTCCAGGGGGTGACACCAAAAAAAAAAAAATTTTTTTATTTTATTTTTTTTAATTGAAATTCAAAGAAATACAATGTTGAGATGCATAGATTATTTTATTAGAGGCTGGCATTTGTGAACATTAGTGGGACTGGGGAAGTTGTAGACACACAATTTTTTTGCCCCTTGAGCCAGTGCTGTGTGCCATGGGGCTTGCAAAGTTGCGCTGCTAGTCTAAACCTGCCTGCCTATCTGTGCTCACTGCTCAGTGACATGCGGCCCAGGGCTGTGCACTGACAGACTTAGAAGAGAGTCAGAGAGCAGAATTTTCATAGTTTGTGCACCTAAACCTTTTCGTCAGTGATTTATTTTAGAGTGCTCTGTTTATCTTTCATTTGATGTTCTGCTGAGCCAGGGAGCAGCTCTAGGCATGAGCTTCATAATTAATGCAGTGCAGTTTACATATTTTGTATGTGTGTGTCTGAGTTTTTTTGTGTCTCAGTGTTTTTGTGTGTGTGTCTGAGTGTGTTTCCGAGTGTTTGTGTGTGCATCTGAGTATGTTTTTAAGTGTGTCTGAGTGTTTGTATGTGTGTGTGCCTGTGTTTTTGTGTGTGTCTGCTTTCTGGGGGGGGGTGACACCATGACTTACCGCACCGGGTGACACCAACCCTAGTGACGCCACTGGCTCTCCGTATTCAGCATTGCACCAGCAGCTCACAAGAGCTGCTGGTGCAACGCCGCCCCCTGCAGACTCACAGTAAATCAGCCACCAGCAGGGGGGTGTCAATCAACCCGATCATACTTAATCGGGTTTAATTGTGGCGATTCCTGTCCGCCTCATGAGAGTAGGCGGACAGGGTTATGGAGCAGCGGTCTTTAGACCGTTGCTCTATAACTTGTGTTTCTGGCGAGTCTGAAGACTCACCAGAAACACGGGCCCCATAATCTGGTACAATGTAAAATACAGAATTTTCATTTTCATACATTTTAAGTTTAATAGATTTTAAGCATAAAAAATACTTACTGTGGTTCTGTGGGATACACCGGGGTGCAAAAGATACACCCATTGTGTTAACGCGCTCATTTCCTCGGATGCACATGGATGCAAAAGCACTTTAACATTTTGAGCTGCATCTTCATTGTGTGAACACACTTTTTAGTCTGAAGGGGAGGTTAAAACTTTCTCCACCCCCTTCCATTCTTGCTTATTTATACCAGTGGATGTCTATCCATGCAACAGCTCCTCTTACCCAACACCTACAAGTAGGGATGGGCGAATGTTTAACACATTTGTTTGTTTGTTTTGGATTTCGACTGTTTGTACAACATTCTAACATTTGTTTATTGTAATAGTATTTATAATGCTTTCTTTAAATGTAATATTCGATTAAAATTTTTCTAAAAATTCTATTTGAATTATGCAATACAGGTAGCCCTCAGTTTACGCCGGGGTTAGGTTCCAGAAGGAATGGTTGCAAATCGAAACCATTGTAAATTGAAACCCAGTTTATAATGTAAGTCAATGGGAAGTGAGGGAGTTAGGTTCCAGGCCCCTCTCAAAATTGTCATAAGTAACACCTAATACATTATTTTAAAAGCTTTGAAATGAAGACTTTACATGCTAGACACTATTATAAACCTAATAAAATAATCACATGACACAGAATATATAATTAAACTAAGTTAAATGAAGAAACACATTTGCTAAACAGCATTATAAACCTAATAAAATAATCACACAACACAGACTTCACTTACATTTTTCTACAAACAGTTCTTTCTATGCATTCCAATCTGGACTGAGTTATAGACAGGAAGATCTTGTTCCTTTAAAATCTGCTCGATAGCTCAGGTCTGGTTAAACTGATTAATTTCAGCTTGCTTGGCTTTGCTGCAACACAAGCGGACAGCTCCACCTACTGGCTATTTTAATAAATGCACTGCTTCTCAATGCTTTTCAAAAGCAGTCACATGAATGGAAAAAAAAGGTTGTTATTCTGAAACGGTGTAAATCGAACCGTTGTAAAACGAGGGCCACCTGTATTTGAATTCGGAAAATTTGAATTTATATATTTGTAATAGTATTTCTTATGCTTTCTTCAAATGTAATATTCGAATTATGCAATATTCGAAATAGAAAAATTCTAATTTATATAGTTGTATCTATTATGTATCAATTTACTAAATTCCCTACCTCATGAACTATTAAACTTCTGAATAGTATTTGTGGAATTGAATGTTACAGTTGGAATGTTGAATGTTACATTTCAAATTTACAATGTGGACATTCAATCTAATTATGAACATTCAAAATCAAAAGTGATACTTAAAAACTGTAAAATAGCATTCGATTATAGAATATTTAAGAATATTTGTTCTTATCAACATTCGCTTATGTATAGTATCGAATTTCTACAATAACACTAGCTGTAACATTTGAATTAGAATATGAACACATTCGCCCATCCCTACCTACAAGTCTATCTCCACCACAATGACTCTGCCTGCCAAGCACACACACACACACACACACACATATATATATATATGTATATATATATATATATATATTTATATATATATATATATATATATATATATATATATATATATAAATGCAGTGGGACTGAAATTTGGCTCAGAAGGTATATCTGTATGACACAGTGCCTCCACCTATAGTGAATGTCCTAGTGGTGTGGAGCCCCTATAAAATTTAGTACAGATATTTAAATCACACAAAGAAATCAACAACTGAAACATTACTTTTATTTTTGTAACGTTCTTTAACAAGTATTTTACAGCATGGACGCATACAAATATTTAGAACTATAGTTTTCGATGCTTTGCTTTTCAGCCTGCAACCACAAATTTAAGTTGCAGAAACTGCTTCTTTAGTCTCTCTGCCACCTCAGAAGTAGCAAGATCAGTCACCTCAACACTCACTCGTTCAGGGTGATTGATATGCCCTGCTCTCGAACACTCTGTGGCCCACTCTGCATCGGACAGCGGTGTGACCCATCACTGTAGGGGGCGGGAGGAGGGCGAGACCGGGTAGGACCGCTATGCCACGCTACAGGAGTTCAAGGAAAAAAGTGGCGGTGCTGAGTCACAGTGAGGGGGAAGGAGGGAGGAGAGGCAACAAAGAGTATCCTCTGAGGGATCCGTTGGGGGGAAGTGATCTGGGACGGGGGTTGGTTATTGAGGGGGGGCAGCTACACTACAGAAAAAAATGGGTACTTAAGTTTTTAAAACTGCCAGTACCCAATATGGTGGCAAATAGGTAGAGGGGGGAGGTTTAGAGAGCTGTTTGGGGGGATCAGGGAGGTTGTCAGGTAAGGGGGGATACTACCCTGCAGAAAATATATAATTTAAAAACTATTTTTTTTTAAAAAAAGTTTATTTTTATACTGGCAGACTTTCTGCCAGTACTTAAGATGGGGGTGAGGGGTGGAGGAGGGAATAGAGCTTTTTGGGAGGGATCAGAGGGTGGGATGTATCAGGTGGGAGGCTGATCTGTACACTAAAGCTAAAAACGGAATTTATGCTTACCTGATAAATTACTTTCTCTTGCGGTGTATCCAGTCCACGGATTCATCCTTACTTGTGGGATATTCTCATTCCCTACAGGAAGTGGCAAAGAGAGCACACAGCAGAGCTGTCCATATAGCTCCCCCTCTAGCTCCACCCCCCAGTCATTCAACCGACGGTTAGGAGAAAAAGGAGAAACCATAGGTGCAGTGGTGACTGTAGTTTAAACAAGAAATTTTAACCTGACTTAATTGCCAGGGCGGGCCGTGGACTGGATACACCGCAAGTGAAAGTAATTTATCAGGTAAGCATAAATTCTGTTTTCTCTTGCAAGGTGTATCCAGTCCACGGATTCATTCTTACTTGTGGGATACCAATACCAAAGCTTTAGGACACGGATTAAGGGAGGGAACAAGACAGGTAACCTAAACGGAAGGCACCACTCCTTGCAAAACCTTTCTCCCAAAAATAGCCTCCGAAGAAGCAAAAGTATTGAATTTGTAAAATTTGGCAAAAGTATGCAGTGAAGACCAAGTCGCTGCCTTACAAATCTGTTCAACAGACGCCTCATTCTTGAAAGCCCATGTGGAAGCCACAGCTCTGGTGGAATGAGCTGTAATTCGTTCAGGAGGCTGCTGCCCAGCAGTCTCGTAAACCAATCGGATGATGCTTTTCAGCCAGAAGGAAAGAGAGGTAGCAGTCGCTTTCTGACCTCTCCTCTTACCAGAATAAACGACAAACAAGGATAATGTTTGTCTGAAATCTTTAGTTGCTTGTAAATAGAATTTCAAAGCACGAACCACATCAAGATTGTGTAATAGCCGTTCCTTCTTAGAAGCTGGATTAGGACACAGGGAAGGAACAATGATTTCCTGGTTAATATTCTTATTAGAAACAACTTTAGGAAGAAAACCAGGTTTGGTACGCAAAACTACCTTATCTGCATGGAACACCAGATAGGGTGAATTACACTGCAAAGCAGACAATTCTGAAACTCTTCGAGCAGAAGATATAGCTACCAAAAACAAAACTTTCCAAGATAATAACTTAATATCTATGGAATGTAAAGGTTCAAACGGAACCCCTTGATGAACTGAAAGAACTAAATTTAGACTCCATGGAGGAGCCACAGGTCTATAGACAGGCTTGATTCTGACTAAAGCCTGTGCCAATGCTTGAACGTCTGATACTTCTGCCATACGCTTGTGTAAAAGGATAGACAGAGCGGATATCTGTCCCTTTAAGGAACTAGCTGACAAACCTTTCTCCAATCCTTCTTGGAGAAAAGACAATATCCTTGGAATCCTAATCTTACTCCACGAGTAACCCTTGGATCAGAGTATCTATGACTGATTCAGAGAACCCACGCTTGGATAGAATTAAGCGTTCAATCTCCAAGCAGTCAGCTGCAGAGAAACTAGATTTGGATTCTCCCTCAGACATTACATCACTCGCCCCTACTTCAGAGTGTTGTGAGGGTACATCAGATAAACCTCCCAAAGCTTCCGACTGCTCCTCATCTGTTCTCAAGACAGAGCTATCGCGCTTTTTAGGGAAACCTGGCAGTTTAGATAGGAAGGCCGCAAGGGAATTATCCATGACTGCCGCTAGTTGTTGCAATGTAATAGGTGCCAATGCACTAGAGGTACTAGGTATCGCTTGAGCGGGCGTAACTGGTGATGACACATGGGGAGAGGAAGGCGGACTATCTTCATTACCTTCAGTCAAAGAATCATCTAGGGCTATATTTTTAAGTGACACAATATGATCTTTAAAGTGTATAGACACATTAGTGCACTTGGGACACATTTTGAGTGGGGGTTCCACCATGGCTTCTGAACACATAGAGCAAGGCTTTTCCTTAGTGTCAGACATGTTTAACAGATTAGTATTATACACAAGCAGGCTTGGAAAAACACTTTATCAAGTAAAAAACACAATTTGCAATAAATGGTACTGTGCCTTTAAGAAAATAAAAGCGCACACAATTTTACAAAACGGTGAAAAATGAACCAAATCTCTTGAAATTTTTACAGTATGTGCCTAATATATGATTCGATATGATTGCACAGCAAGTTTCAGCCTGATTAACCCTTTAATGCCCAAACCGGAGCCGCCTAAAGCAAACAACTGGTTAATAAACTACAGCACCTTGCCACAGCAGTCTGCTGTGGCCCTACCTTCCCTTAAGGATTGTATTTGAGAAAAGCAAGCCTCTAGAAGTCCTCAAGCAGTCTCTGGACCCATGTGAAGCAGCATGCAAAGAAATCTGTCAGAATAAACTGCGCAACTGAGGCGCAAAATTAGGCCCCTCCCACTCCACTCCGGAGCTGTGGGGCCTTCAGAACCCAATTTAGGTGACTAAAAATAATGCCATGTGGAATAAAACCCTGAATAAACACCCCAAAAGTGCTTTAAAAGTGTCAATAATGAGTATTTTGTGAATTAAAATAATCGATTGCCCTGCAAAAATGATAACCAGTCTATTGAGCCCTCTTAAATAAGCCTCTAGTTCTATACTAAGTCTCAGAACATGGCTTACCCTTCCCACATGGGGAATCTTGTCAGTCTTCTAGCATTATCTTGTCTTGACTAGAAAAAAGATGACTGAAACATACCTCAAAGCAGTTAAGCCTGTAAACTGTTCCCCCCAACTGAAGTTTTCTGGTACTCCTCAGTCCTGTGTGGGAACAGCAATGGATTTTAGTTACAACATGCTAAAATCATTTTGCTCTCAGCAGAATTCTTCATCACATTTCTGCCAGAGAGTAAATAGCACAAACCGGTACTATTTAAAAATAACAAACTTTTGATTGAAGATATAAAACTACAAATCTAACACCACATTCACTTTACCCTCCCGTGGAGATGCCCTATCTGTTAGAGCGGCAAAGAGAATGACTGGGGGGCGGAGCTAGAGGGGGCGCTATATGGACAGCTCTGCTGTGTGCTCTCTTTGCCACTTCCTGTAGGGAATGAGAATATCCCACAAGTAAGGATGAATCCGTGGACTGGATACACCTTGCAAGAGAAAGTAATTTATTAACCCCTTCATTGCTGGGCATAATAAAAGTGTGGTGCGCATAGGCATTAAGCGGCCTTCTAATTGCCAAAAAACAAAGCTAAAGCCATATTTGTCTGCTATTTCTGAACAAAGGGGATCCCAGAGAAACATTTACAACCATTTTTTACATTTACAACATAGCATTTTTTTTTTTATTTGATCGCATTTAGCGGTGAAATGGTGGCGTGAAATATACTAAAATGGGCCTAGATCAATACTTTGGGTTGTCTACTAAAAAATATATATATAGTTTTGATAGGTAAATATAAAAAAAGGCTTTATTTCTGTTTAAATGTAATGATGGCAAAAATGCTCTGGTCTTTTGGGGAAGTTTTTGTCTGAAATGCCCGGTCCTTAAGGGGTTAACTACGCTGGAAGTAAGATTTCTGCGCGTGTCAGGTTGCATTCGTATTACAAGTTGAAAATAAAAAGTTATCACTCACACGCTAACCCGACGTGCATAAAAAGTCGAACTTCGAATATAGCTTAGCGATAACATGGAACAAAATAAGTGGGAAAATAATAACACCCAACTACAAATATTTCTACATATCTGATGTTTTTTGGTATATATATATATATATATATATATATATATATATATATATATATATATAACACAGTGACAACACTGAAGAAATGACACTTTGCTACAATGTAAAGTAGTGAGTGTGCAGCCTGTATAATAGTGTAAATTTGCTGTCCCCTCAAAATAACTCAACATACAGCCATTAATGTCTAAGACGTTGGCAACAAAAGTGAGTACTCCCCTAAATGGAATGTCCAAATTGGGTCCAAAGTGTCAATATTTTGTGTGGCCACCATTATTTTCCAGCACTGCCTTAACCCTCTTGGGCATGGAGTTCAGCCAGACCTTCACAGGTTGCCACTGGAGTCCTCTTCCACTCCTCCATGACGACATCACAGAGCTGGTGGATGTTAGAGACCTTGTGCTCCCCCCCCCCTTTCATTTTGAGGATGCCCCACAGATGCTCAATAGGGTTTAGGTCTGGAGACATGCTTGGCCAGTCCATCACCTTTACCCTCAGCTTCTTTAGCAAGGCAGTGGTCGTCTTGGAGGTGTGTTTGGGGGTGTACTCACTTTTGTTGCCAACGGTTTGGACATTAATGGCTGTGTGTTGAGTTATTTTGAGGGGACAGCAAATTTACACTGTTATACAGGCTGTACACTCACTACTTTACATTGTAGCAAAGTGTCATTTCTTCAGTGTTGTCACATGAAAAGATATAATAAAATATTTACAAAAATGTGACAGGTGTACTCACTTTTGGAATATATATTTAAAAATATAGAACAAATTCTGCTATGTGCAGAACATTTGATTTGTGAAATATTTACAGTAAATACATAGTTAAAACCTTAATTAAATATTAATATTGCATAAATATGTTTGTTTCTACTTAAAGGAATAGTCCAGTCAAAATTAAACTTTCATGATTTAGATAGAGCATGCAATTTTAAGCAATTTCTAAATTACTCCTATTATCAATTTTGTTTTGTTCTCTTGGTATCTGTAGTTGAAAAAGCAAAAATGTAAGTATAGGAGCCAACCCATTTTTGGTTCAGCACCTGGTTAGCACTTTCTGATTGGTGTCTAAATGTAGCCACCAATCAGCAAGCGCTACCCAGGTGCTAAACATAAAATGGACCGGCTCCTAAGGTTACATTCAAATAAACGCCTAGAGTTTTGCGGCCGAATGGGTGTGTTAGCTACGCGTCTTTTTTTTCTAACGCTGCTTCTAAACAACGCTGGTATTTAGAGTTCTCTGAAGGGCTGCGTTAGGCTCCAAAAAGGGAGCGTAAAGGCATATTTACCGCCACTTCAACCCTCAATACCAGCGTTGCTTACGGTAGCGGCTAGCTGGAAAAACGTGCTCGTGCACGATTCCCCCATAGGAAACAATGGGGCAGTTTGGGCAGAAAAAAAACCTAACACCTGCAAAAAAGCAGCATTAAGCTCCTAACGCAGCCCCATTGTTTCTTATGGGGAAACAGTTTCTAAGTCTGCACCTAATACCCTAACATGTACCCCGAGTCTAAACACCCCTAACCTTACACTTATTAACCCCTAATCTGCCGCCCCCGCTATCGCTGACACCTGCTTTACACAATTAACCCCTAATCTGCCGCTCCGGACACCGCCGCAACCTACATTATACCTATGTACCCCTAATCTGCTGCCCCCAACATCTCAGACACCTACATAATATTTATTAACCCCTAATCTGCCCCCCCCAACATCGCCGCTACCTTACCTACACTTATTAACCCCTAATCTGCCGACCAGACCTCGCCGTTACTCTAATAAGGTTATTAACCCCTAAACCGCCGCACTCCCGTCTCACAAACCCTATAATAGATAGTATTAACCCCTAATCTGCCCTCCCTAACATCGCCGCCACCTAACTTCAAGTATTAACCCCTAATCTGCCGACCGGACCTCGCCGCTACTCTAATAAATGTAGTAACCCCTAAAGCTAAGTCTAACCCTAACCCTAACACCACCCTAAATTAAATATAATTTTAATCTAACGAAATAAATTAAATCTTATTAACTAAAGTATTCCTATTTAAAACTAAATACTTACTTGTAAAATAAACCCTAATATAGCTACAATATAACGAATAATTACATTGTAGCTATTTTAGGATTTATATTTATTTTTAGGCAACTTTGTATTTATTTTAACTAGGTACAATAGCTATTAAATAGTTATTTACTATTTAATAGCTACCTAGTTAAAATAATTACAAAATTACCTTTAAAATAAATCCTAACCTAAGTTACAATTAAACCTAACACTACACTATCAATAAATTAATTCAATAAATTACCTACAATTACATACAATTAAATAAACTAAACTAAATTACAAAAACAAACACTAAATTACAACAAATAAAAAAAAATTACAAGAATTTTAAGCTAATTACACCTACTCTAAGCCCCCTAATAAAATAACAAAGCCCCCCAAAATAAAAAAAATTCCCTACCCTAATCTAAATTACAAAAGTTAACAGCTCTATTACCAGCCCTTTAAAGGGCTTTTTGCGGGGCATGCCCCAAAGTAATCAGCTCTTTTGCCTGTAAAAAAAAAACACAATACCACCCCCAACATTACAACCCACCACCCACATACCCCTACTCTAACCCAAACCCCCCTTAAATAAACCTAACACTACCCCCCTGAAGATCTCCCTACCTTGAGCCGTGTTCACCCAGCCGGGCACCGATGGACCAAAAGAGGACATCCGGAGCGGAAGAAGTCTTCATCCTATCCGGGCAGAAGAGGACATCCGGACCGGCAGACATCTTCATCCAAGCGGCATCTTCTATCTTCATCCATCCGATGAGGAGCGGCTCCATCTTCAAGACCTCCGGCGCAGAACATCCTCTTCCTTCCGACGACTACAGGCAATCTGTTTGGCTGATTGAATCAGCCAATCAGATTGAGCTTGCATTCTATTGGCTGATTGGAACAGCCAATAGAATGCGAGCTCAATCTGTTTGGCTGATTGGATCAGCCAATCGGATTGAACTTGAATCTGATTGGCTGATTCAATCAGCCAATCAGATTTTTCCTACCTTAATTCCGATTAGCTGATAGAATCCTATCAGCCAATCGGAATTCGAGGGACGCCATCTTGGATGACGTCACTTAAAGGAACCTTCATTCGTCGTTAGTCGTCGGAAGGAAGAGGATGTTCCGCGCCGGAGGTCTTGAATTTGGAGCCGCTCCTCGTCGGATGAATGAAGATAGAAGATGCCGCTTGGATGAAGATGTCTGCCGGTCTGGATGTCCTCTTCTGCCCGAATAGGATGAAGACTTCTTCTGCTCCGGATGTCCTCTTTTGGTCCATCGGTGCCCGGCTGGGTAAACACGGCTCAAGGTAGGGAGATCTTCAGGGGGGTAGTGTTAGGTTTATTTAAGGGGGTTTGGGTTAGAGTAGGGGTATGTGGGTGGTGGGTTTTAATGTTGGGGGGTTGTATTTATTTTTACAGGCAAAAGAGCTGTTGACTTTGGGGCATGCCCCACAAAAAGCCCTTTTAAGGGCTGGTAAAAGAGCTGGTTACTTTTTAATTTAGAATAGGGTAGGGACCTTTATTATTTTGGGGGGCTTTTCTATTTTATTAGGGGGCTTAGAGTAGGTGTAATAAGTTTAAAATTCTTGTAATATTTTTTTATTTTTTGTAATTTAGTGTTTGCTTTTGTATTTTAGTGTAGTGTATTTAATTGTATGTAATTGTAGGTAATTTATTTAATTAATTTATTGATAGTGTAGTGTTACGTTTAATTGTAACTTAGGTTAGGATTTATTTTACAGGTAATTTTGTAATTATTTTAACTAGGTAGCTATTAAATAGTAGACATGTGCACGGCTAAAAAATTCGGTTCGTTTTCGGTTCGGATCGATTCTGACTTTTCGAATTTCGTTTCGGATCGAATCGGATTCGGCAAAATTTGAATAAATTCGTTTCGGATTTATTCGGATCCGAATAAATTCGTTTCGGATTTATTCGGATTCGGCTGAATTCGGTTCTATTCCGTTCCGAAATTCGGTATGTTTTTAGTACACTAACACCCATTTAGTACACTAAGTCACTAACACCCATAAACTACCTATGAACCACTAAACCGAGGCCCCCCCCACATCGCAAACCCTATAATAACATTATTTAACCCCTAATCTGCCGATCGGATATCGCCGCAACCTACATTATAGCTATTAACCCCTAATCTGCTGTCCCTAACACCGCCGACCCCTACATTATAGTTATTAACCCCTAATCTGCCCCCCCCCAACGTCGCCGCGATCTAACTACAAGTATTAACCCCTAATCTGCCGACCCGATATTGCCGCCACCTACATTATAACTATTAACCCCTAATCTGCTGTCCCTAACACCGCCGACCCCTACATTATAGTTATTAACCCCTAATCTGCCTCCCCCAACGTCGCCGCAATCTAACTACAAGTATTAACCCCTAATCTGCCGACCCGATATCGCCGCCGCCTACATTATAGCTATTAACCCCTAATCTGCTGTCCCTAACACCGCCGACCCCTACATTATAGTTATTAACCCCTAATCTGCCCCCCCCAACGTCGCCGCAATCTAACTACAAGTATTAACCCCTAATCTGCCGACCCGATATCGCCGCCGCCTACATTATAGCTATTAACCCCTAATCTGCTGTCCCTAACACCGCCGACCCCTACATTATAGTTATTAACCCCTAATCTGCCCCCCCCCAACGTCGCCGCAATCTAACTACAAGTATTAACCCCTAATCTGCCGACCCGATATCGCCGCCGCCTACATTATAGCTATTAACCCCTAATCTGGTGTCCCTAACACCGCCGACCCCTACATTATAGTTATTAACCCCTAATCTGCCTCCCCCCAACGTCGCCACAATCTAACTACAAGTATTAACCCCTAATCTGCCGACCGCAAATCGCCGCCACTATAATAAATGTATTAACCCCTAAACCGCCGCACTCCCGCCTCGCAAACACTATAATACATTTTATTAACCCCTAATCTGCCCTCCCTAACATCGCCGCCACCTACCTACAATTATTAACCCCTAATCTCCCGCCCCCAACGTCGCCGCTACTATAATAAGGTTATTAACCCCTAAACCTAAGTCTAACCCTAACACTAACACCCCCTAACTTAAATATAATTTAAATAAAACGAAATAAGTTTATTATAGTTAAATAAATGAATCCTATTTAAAACTAAAGACTTACCTGTAAAATAAACCCTAATATAGCTACAATATAACTAATAGTTACATTGTAGCTATTTTAGGATTTATTTTTATTTTACAGGCAACTTTGTATTTATTTTAACTAGGTACAATAGTTATTAAATAGTTAATAACTATTTAATAACTACCTAGCTAAAATAAATACAAATTTGCCTGTAAAATAAATCCTAACCTAAGTTACAATTACACCTAACACTACACTATCATTAAATTAACTAAATAAATGAATCATATTTAAAACAAAATACTTACCTGTAAAATAAACCCTAAGATAGCTGCAATATAACTAATAGTTACATTGTAGCTATTTTAGCATTTATATTTATTTTACAGGCAACTTTGTATTTATTTTAACTAGGTACAAAAGCTATTAAATAGTTATTGACTAATTAATAGCTACCTAGTTAAAATAATTACAAAATTACCTGTAAAATAAATCCTAACCTAAGTTACAATTAAACCTAACACTACACTGTCATTAAATAAATTAACTACAAGTACCTACAATTATCTACAATTAAATAAACTAAAGTACAAAACCCCCCCACTAAATTACAAAAAAAAACAAACACTAAATTACAAAAAATAAAAAAATATTACAAGAATTTTAAACTAATTACACCTAATCTAAGCCCCCTAATAAAATAACAAAGCCCCCCAAAAATAAAAAAAATGCCCTACCCTATACTAAATTACAAAAGTTAACAGCTCTATTACCTTACCAGCCCTGAACAGGGCCCTTTGCGGGGCATGCCCCAAAGAAAACAGCTCTTTTGCCTGTAAAAAAAAACACAATCCCCCCCCACATTGCAACCCACCACCCACATACCCCTACTCTAACCCAAACCCCCCTTAAATAAACCTAACACTACCCCCCTGAAGATCTCCCTACCTTGAGTCGTGTTCACCCAGCCGGGCCGAAGTCTTCATCCGATGGGGCAGAAGAGGACATCCAGCGGGGGAAGAAGAGGTCTTCCATCCATCATACAAGTACCAAAATACAAACAAACACTAAATTACCAAAAATAATAAAATATTACAATAATTTTAAACTAATTACACCTACTCTAAGCCCCCGACTAGCTATTAATATAGCTTCAATATAACTAATAGTTACATTGTAGCTATTTTAGGATTTATATTTATTTTACAGGCAACTTTGTATTTATTTTAACTAGGTAAAATAGCTATTAAATAGTTAATAACTATTTAATAACTACCTAGCTAAAATAAATACAAATTTACCTGTAAAATAAATCATAACCTAAGTTACAATTACACCTAACACTACACTATCATTAAATTAACTAAATAAATGAATCCTATATAAAACTAAAGACTTACCTGTAAAATAAACCCTAATATAGCTGCAATATAACTAATAGTTACATTGTAGCTATTTTAGCATTTATATTTATTGTACAGGCAACTTTGTATTTATTTTAACTAGGTTCAATAGCTATTAAATAGATATTGACTATTTAATAGCTACCTAGTTAAAATAATTACAAAATTACCTGTAAAATAAATCCTAACCTAAGTTACAATTAAACCTAACACTACACTATCATTAAATAAATTAACTACAAGTACCTACAATTAAATACAATTAAAAAAACTAAACTAAAGTACAAAAACCCCCCCACTAAATTACAAAAAATAAAAAAATATTACAAGAATTTTAAACTAATTACACCTAATCTAAGCCCCCTAATAAAATAACAAAGCCCCCCAAAATAAAAAAATGCCCTACCCTATACTAAATTACAAAAGTAATCAGCTCTATTACCTTACCAGCCCTTAAAAGCGCCTTTTGCGGGGGCATGCCCCAAAGAAAACAGCTCTTTTGCCTGTAAAAAAAAACACAATACCCCCCCCCACATTACAACCCACCACCCACATACCCCTACTCTAACCCAAACCCCCCTTAAATAAACCTAACACTACCCCCCTGAAGATCTCTCTACCGTGTCTTCACCCAGCGGGCCGAAGTCTTCATCCGATCGGGCAGAAGAGGACATCCAGACCGGCAGAAGTCTTCATCCAAGCGGGGCAAGAAGAGGTCTTCCATCCATCAGAAGTCTTGATCCAGGCGGCATCTTCTCTGTTCATCCATCGGGAGCGGAGCGGCAGCATCCTGAAGACATCCCACGCAGAGCATCCTCTTCTTTCTTGATCCGACGACTAGGTGACTGTACCTTTAAGTGACGTCATCCAAGATGGCGTCCCTTGAATTCCGATCGGAATTCAAGGGACGCCATCTTGGATGACGTCACTTAAAGGTACAGTCACCTAGTCGTCGGATCAAGAAAGAAGAGGATGCTCTGCGTGGGATGTCTTCAGGATGCTGCCGCTCCGCTCCCGATGGATGAACAGAGAAGATGCAGCCTGGATCAAGACTTCTGATGGATGGAAGACCTCTTCTTGCCCCGCTTGGATGAAGACTTCTGCCGGTCTGGATGTCCTCTTCTGCCCGATCGGATGAAGACTTCGGCCCGCTGGGTGAAGACACGGTAGAGAGATCTTCAGGGGGGTAGTGTTAGGTTTATTTAAGGGGGGTTTGGGTTAGAGTAGGGGTATGTGGGTGGTGGGTTGTAATGTGGGGGGGGTATTGTGTTTTTTTTTACAGGCAAAAGAGCTGTTTTCTTTGGGGCATGCCCCCGCAAAAGGCCCTTTTAAGGGCTGGTAAGGTAATAGAGCTGATTACTTTTGTAATTTAGTATAGGGTAGGGCATTTTTTTTATTTTGGGGGGCTTTGTTATTTTATTAGGGGGCTTAGATTAGGTGTAATTAGTTTAAAATCCTTGTAATTTTTTTTATTTTTTGTAATTTAGTGTTTGTTTTTTTGTACTTTAGTTTAGTTTATTACATTGTATTTAATTGTAGGTACTTGTAGTTAATTTATTTAATGATAGTGTAGTGTTAGGTTTAATAGTAACTTAGGTTAGGATTTATTTTACAGGTAATTTTGTAATTATTTTAACTAGGTAGCTATTAAACAGTAAATATCTATTTAATAGCTATTGTACCTAGTTAAAATAAATACAAAGTTGCCTGTAAAATAAATATAAATGCTAAAATAGCTACAATGTAACTATTAGTTATATTGTAGCTATATTAGGGTTTATTTTACAGGTAAGTATTTAGTTTTATATAGGATTAATTTATTTAGTTAATTTAATGACAGTGTAGTGTTAGGTGTAATTGTAACTTAGGTTAGGGGTTATTTTACAGGTAAATTTGTATTTATTTTAGCTAGGTAGTTATTAAATAGTTATTAACTATTTAATAGCTATTGTACCTAGTTAAAATAAATACAAAGTTGCCTGTAAAATAAATATAAATCCTAAAATAGCTACAATGTAACTATTAGTTATATTGTAGCTATATTAATAGCTAGTAGGGGGCTTAGATTAGGTGTAATTAGTTTAAAATTATTGTAATATTTTATTATTTTTGCTAATTTAGTGTTTGTTTGTTTTTTTGTACTTTTCTGATGGATGGAAGACCTCTTCTTGCCCCGCTTGGATGAAGACTTCTGCCGGTCTGGATGTCCTCTTCTGCCCCATCGGATGAAGACTTCGGCCCGGCTGGGTGAACACGACTCAAGGTAGGGAGATCTTCAGGGGGGTAGTGTTAGGTTTATTTAAGGGGGGTTTGGGTTAGAGTAGGGGTATGTGGGTGGTGGGTTGTAATGTGGGGGGGGGATTGTGTTTTTTTTTTACAGGCAAAAGAGCTGTTTTCTTTGGGGCATGCCCCACAAAGGGCCCTGTTCAGGGCTGGTAAGGTAATAGAGCTGTTAACTTTTGTAATTTAGTATAGGTTAGGGCATTTTTTTTATTTTGGGGGGCTTTGTTATTTTATTAGGGGGCTTAGATTAGGTGTAATTAGTTTAAAATTCTTGTAATATTTTTTTATTTTTTGTAATTTAGTGGTTTTTTATTTTTTGTAATTTAGTGGGGGGGTTTTGTACTTTAGTTTATTTAATTGTAGATAATTGTAGGTACTTGTAGTTAATTTATTTAATGATAGTGTAGTGTTAGGTTTTATTGTAACTTAGGTTAGGATTTATTTTACAGGTAATTTTGTAATTATTTTAACTAGGTAGCTATTAATTAGTCAATAACTATTTAATAGCTATTGTACCTAGTTAAAATAAATACAAAGTTGCCTGTAAAATAAATATAAATGCTAAAATAGCTACAATGTAACTATTAGTTATATTGCAGCTATATTAGGGTTTATTTTACAGGTAAGTATTTAGTTTTAAATATGAGTCATTTATTTAATTAATTAAATGATAGTGTAGTGTTAGGTGTAATTGTAACTTAGGTTAGGATTTATTTTACAGGTAAATTTGTATTTATTTTAGCTAGGTAGTTATTAAATAGTTATTAACTATTTAATAACTATTGTACCTAGTTAAAATAAATACAAAGTTGCCTGTAAAATAAAAATAAATCCTAAAATAGCTACAATGTAACTATTAGTTATATTGCAGCTATCTTAGGGTTTATTTTACAGGTAAGTCTTTAGTTTTAAATAGGATTCATTTATTTAACTATAGTAAATTTATTTCGTTTTATTTAAATTATATTTAAGTTAGGGGGTGTTAGTGTTAGGGTTAGACTTAGGTTTAGGGGTTAATAACCTTATTATAGTAGCGGCGACGTTGGGGGCGGGAGATTAGGGGTTAATAATTGTAGGTAGGTGGCGGCGATGTTAGGGAGGGCAGATTAGGTGTTAATAAAATGTATTATAGTGTTTGGGAGGCGGGAGTGTGGCGGTTTAGGGGTTAATACATTTATTATAGTTGCGGCGATTTGCGGTCGGCAGATTAGGGGTTAATACTTGTAGTTAGATTGTGGCGACGTTGGGGGGCAGATTAGGGGTTAATAACTATAATGTAGGGGTCGGCGGTGTTAGGGACAGCAGATTAGGGGTTAATAGCTATAATGTAGGCGGCGGCGATATCGGGTCGGCAGATTAGGGGTTAATACTTGTAGTTACATTGCGGCGACGTTGGGGGGGGCAGATTAGGGGTTAATAACTATAATGTAGGGGTCGGCGGTGTTAGGGACAGCAGATTAGGGGTTAATAGCTATAATGTAGGCGGCGGCGATATTCGGTCGGCAGATTAGGGGTTAATACTTGTAGTTAGATTGCGGCGACGTTGGGGGAGGCAGATTAGGGGTTAATAACTATAATGTAGGGGTCGGCGGTGTTAGGGACAGCAGATTAGGGGTTAATAGTTATAATGTAGGTGGCGGCGATATCGGGTCGGCAGATTAGGGGTTAATACTTGTAGTTAGATTGCGGCGACGTTGGGGGGGCAGATTAGGGGTTAATAACTATAATGTAGGGGTCGGCGGTGTTAGGGACAGCAGATTAGGGGTTAATAGTTATAATGTAGGTGGCGGCGATATTCGGTCGGCAAATTAGGGGTTAATAAAATAATGCAGGTGTCAGCGATAGCGGGGGCGGCAGATTAGGGGTTAATAAGTGTTAGATTAGGGGTGTTTAGAGACTCGGGGTACATGTTAGGGTGTTAGGTGCAGACTTAGTGTTTCCCCATAGGAAACAATGGGGCTGCGGTGTTAGTTTTTTTTCAGCCGAAACTCCCATTGTTTCCTATGGGGAAATGCCGAATTTTAACGAGCTAATTCGGATTTATTCGGAGATACGGCAGCTATTTCGGATTCATTCGGTAGATTCGGAAGTATTTTAATTCGGAAATCCGAATCGATCCGAATCTCCGAATTTACCGAATTTACCGAATTTCCGAATTAATCCGAAATGAACCGCACATGTCTATTAAATAGTAAATAACTATTTAATAGCTATTGTACCTAGATAAAATAAATACAAAGTTGCCTGTAAAATAAATATAAATCCTAAAATAGCTACAATATAATTATTCGTTATATTGTAGCTATATTAGGGTTTATTTTACAGGTAAGTATTTAGTTTTAAATAGAAATACTTTAGTTAATAAGATTTAATTTATTTCGTTAGATTAAAATTATATTTAATTTAGGGGGGTGTTAGGGTTAGGGTTAGACTTAGCTTTAGGGGTTAATACATTTATTAGAGTAGCGGCGAGGTCCGGTCGGCAGATTAGGGGTTAATACTTGAAGTTAGGTGTCGGCGATGTTAGGGAGGGCAGATTAGGGGTTAATACTATTTATTATAGGGTTTGCGAGGCGGGAGTGCAGCGGTTTAGGGGTTAATAACTTTATTAGGATAGAGGCGAAGTCCGGTCGGCAGATTAGGGGTTAATAAGTTTAGGTAGGTAGCGGTGATGTTGGGGGGGCAGATTAGGGGTTAATAAATATTATGTAGGTGTCGGCGATGTTAGGAGCAGCAGATTAGGGGTTCATAGGGATAATGTAGGTGGCGGCGGTGTGCGGTCGGCAGATTAGGGGTTAAAAATTTGTATTATAGTGGCGGTGATGTGGGGGGGACCTCGGTTTAGGGGTACATAGGTAGTTTATGGGTGTTAGTGTACTTTATAGCACAGTAGTTAAGAGCTTTATAAACTGGCATTAGCCCAGAAAGCTCTTAACTACTGACTTTTTTCTGCGGCTGGAGTCTTGTCGGTAGAGGGTGTACCGCTCACTTCAGCCAAGACTCTAAATACCGGCGTTAGGAAGATCCCATTGAAAAGATAGGATACGCAATTGGCGTAAGGGGATCTGCGGTATGGAAAAGTCGCGGTTTGAAAGTGAGCGTTAGACCCTTTCCTGGCTGACTCTAAATAACAGCGGGCGGCCAAAAGCAGCGTTAGGAGCCCTTAACGCTGATTTTGACAGCTAACGCAGAACTCTAAATCTTGGCGAAAGTTAGCAAGAAAATGAAGCAAAATTGATAATAAGAGTAAATTAGAAAGTTGCCTAAAATTGCATCATGAAAGTTTAATTTTGACTATACTATTCCTTTAACTGCAAAGGGCTCTAATGCACTTATATATAAATGTGTATATATGTATTTAGGTGTTTATACGTGTATATATGTCTGTAAATACAAATATACACATAAAAATATATCTGTACACACAGATAGACATATATACTGTATATAATGTATATATATACACATAAACATACATCTTTAGACATGTATATGTATGAATCTCAATTTTTCCAACAACTGAGACTTCATATCTTTGAGCCCTTATAACTTTTTGTGTAATATTTTTTTAATAATTTTTATTAGATAGTGTTATTATGAGTGTAACTTTACTTTGTAATGCATTTTTGATGTGTTTTGTGACACTTTTTTGTTTTCGCGAAAAAGGTAATTAGAGCTCTGAGGACGTGCTATCCCAATGAGCATTATTAACTTGAATTGCACTCAAGAAATTGCGTTTACTTTCAGCTTGTAATTCGAGCGGAAAACCTGACATGCATAAACACCACAATATACCTCTTATCACTCACTTCATAACTGTTAGCGCTCCACTCGTAATCTGGCACTTTATCTTCTTGTATAATGAATGAACACTCTAAAATATAAATTAAACCGTTATGACTCCTGCTGATATTGCATCCACTTAAATACTGTCAAGGTATTTGAAATATTATTAGATGATATACACAGGTATACTTATTATTATTTAATAGATCTGTGGCTGTGTACATCAAATAATTCATTTAATTTCTAAAAACTTCAAATGACACTGTGTGAAAATTTAGCCCCACTGTTTTTGGTTACACAGGATGAGTCATAAAAGGTAATTTAAAAGAAGGCTAGATTGTCAGATAAATGACCCCATACAGTGAGTGGGGACGGGGTGTCTGGGATCTGTCTTTGAGACTTAATGAGATGCTCACAATTTCAAGGAAATGGAAATTAACATGATGGAGCCTCAGAGGTGCATGCCCATATATGGGTTTCCTGCCAAAGTCAGGAGCCGATCTGTCTGAAAAAGGGTTTGAGGATACAGGCATATTCAGGGAATTGTGGCTTTTGACAGCTGCCTGTTAAATGACCCCCTGTGAGCTATATACACATGTTACAGTTAAGCTATTTTAAATTCAACTTTTGATACAGCCTACATGATTATAAATATATATATATATATATATATATATATATAACAATGTTTTATCTGCTGTATTTTGTATGAATATATATGTGTATATATATATATATATATATATATATGTGTGTATATGTATATATATATTTTGGAAGCATAGAATGTTTTAGGATTTTAAAATGAGCATTCTGGAAATTGTCTCTTTCATTCCAGGCATCTAAGAAGTACATATCTAATTGATATTTTAAGTGATATCCTGTGTATCTTATCTTCTCAAAGAGAGATATACAGATATGAAGTATTAGTCTGTGTGAAATAATAACCTCTGTGTCTCTGTATTTTTTTTAGACATATGATAACAAGATGTCCTATGAATATGAACCATAGACAAGATTCATGCATTCAGGATTTATTAGAAATATGAAATATATTATATTCCTGTTGAAATGCAAGGCAATGTCAGGATACTGAATGCTATTTTTAAATGTATTTTAAATGCTATAATTTTGGAAATTAGCAGTATAATTGCTTTGATATAATCTAATGTTAAAAACATACTATATTTCATATTAAAATAGTCAGAATAAATAATGTGACATAATACAGTACATATGAACATATAACTTATTAATGTAAGGAAATTATGGCATTTATTACACATTTTAAAGAAATATGTTTAAATGTTAGAAATGATTAAATTAATCTGTTTTGTTTGTCATGTGGCCCCCCGGTGTTGTGATGCGAGAATTACAGCCAGAAGGCCTTTTGGCTGTTAAAAATGAAATTTCCCAGGGCCAATCCGATAAGATATCCCAGATATCCAATCCATGCTCAGCTCCATAAGGGCCAATAACAAAGCAAGTTTTTCCAAAAGGGCCTCCCATTACATTACCTATGATGGAAACATATATAAGCTTAATGCAATATGGGAGAGGGGGACAGATTCTGCTAAGCTGACTTGTAACTGGTTACTGGGCATTTGAAATACCATTACTCTAGCAAAGCTGGTCTACCTTTTCTCATTCATTGTAAAATATAATTATTCGTATTCTGAGGTGAGATTGTTCCTGTTGAGAAACATTGGAAACTGGATATCAATTTGTTTATTTGGTAAAGTATATATAGAAAGGTTATTAATTACATTAATATTTTAACACAATTATATGCATAGTCACTGCAGTTTAAAGTATAGTTGATAGATTAAAGAGAGCAGTTTGCATTTGAACTAATATTTCAAAGCCTGTGTATTGTTAAACACATATCCTTAATGCTAAGTTGTTTTACCTGTGCAACTATAGAGTTATAACTCAGAGTTTGGTTATTGGCACAAATAATATTTACATTTTCTGATGTTTTAATAAAAGTGTATATTGTCCTATTGTTTAACTTAGCACTGTTAATTGTACTGCTGAATGTTAGTAGCTGCTATCTTAAGTCTCATTGTGATATTTTAAATGCAACTCTGATTTGGAAGGCTATTGTGAATAAGGCTAGTTTTAAAGGTAAACTTTTATGAGCTTTGTAAAGAGTATAGCATATTTTAAATAGCTTTATATATTCATATTCTGGTTCCTACAAATATATTTCAATGTGTTCATAGATATTAACTAATAATAAAGAATTTAGGAATTTATATTACTTTTATGGTTTCTAGTATATGCATATTTTATTGGGATTTAGTTAAAAGAATAATTATTAAATATATTGTGTTATAACCCAGCCATATACTGACAATACCAACACACTACTGTTTAATTAGTTGCTTCAGTAATTTTGTTGTGCCATCCAATTATACATATATATATACTATAATCGCGTTTGTATTACAAACGCGATTATAGTATATATATGTTTAAATGGACACAACTTTGTAACGCGTCCGTCCCCGTCACCAGTTGAGCATGCATCCACAAAGGAATGTTGGCTGCGCAAGGCAGCCAAAAGAATGTTGACTGTGCGCGCAGTCAAAAGAATCCAACTGGATGCAGCAAAGCTACATCCCGGTGGATTCCGAAAATGGCAGGGTGGATTCTTTCACCACCCTGCCATTTTCAGAATCCACCTGGATGCAGCAAAGGCAAAGCCTTAAAAAAAAAAAAAAAACACGCAACCACCTGCACGAAACAACAACAAAAAACACGTAACCGCCCGCAAGAAATAAAAACAAAGCTAACTGCCCGCATGAAGTATAACAAAAAAAATAACCTCCCGCACGAAGTATTAACAAACACCGAAACCGCCAACATCGCAAAATAATAAAGTAATTAACCACTAATCTGAAAATAACATAACTAAAATATTAACCCCTTAAACGTAAGTCCCCCACATCGCAATAAACCTATTTAACCTATTAACCCCTAAACCGACAAACCCCCACATCGCAATAAATCTAATTAACGTATTAACCCCTAAACCAACAAACACCCACATCGCAAAAAACCTAATTAACCTATTTACTCATAAACCGCCAACCCCCACATCGCAATAAACCTAATTAACCTATTAACTACCAAACCCCAAACCTAATTAACCTATTAACTCCTAAACCGCCAACCCCCACAACGCAAATAACTTACAGCTAGATTCCCAGTTTTGAGCGCTATAGGGATTTTAATGACCGTCACAAAAGCAGCGTTATTTCACCTCCCTATAGCGCTGCTATTACAAGTTTTAAAAAAGCAGGCTTGTGCGGGCAATATGGTTGCATTGAGCTCCATACCGCACCAAAATCAAGTGCTGCTTTGACATGCTCGTGCAAGATTTCCCCATAGACATCAATGGGGAGAGCCGGCAAAAAAAAAGCCTAACACCTGCGATCACGGAATGAAAAGCTTGGTAACGCAGCCCCATTGATGTCTATGGGGAAAGAAAAAGTTAAGTTTAAACCTAACACCCTAACATAAACCCCGAGTCTAAACACCCCTAATCTGCTGCCCCCGACATTGCCTCCACCTACATACAGTTATTAACCCCTAATCTGCCTCCCCCAACATCGCCGCCACCTACATACAGTTATTAACCCCTAATCTGCCAACCCCGACATCGCTGCCACCTACATACAGTTATTAACCCCTAATCTGCCACCCCCCATATTGCCGCCACCTACGTACAGTTATTAACCCCTAATCTGCCACCACCGATATCGCCGCCACCTACATACATTTATTAACCCCTAATCTGCTACCTCTGATATCGCTGCTACCTACATACAGTTATTAACCCCTAATCTGCGGTCCCCAATATCACCGCCACCTACATACAGTTGTTAACTCCTAATCTGCCGCCCCCGACATTGCCTCCACCTACATACAGTTATTAACCCCTAATCTGCCTCCCCCAACATCTCCGCCACCTACATACAGTTATTAACCCCTAATCTGCCACCCCCGACATAGCTGCCACCTACATACAGTTATTAACCCCTAATCTGCCACCCCCGACATAGCTGCCACCTACATACAGTTATTAACCCTAATCTGCCACCCCTGATATCGCCGCCACCTACATACATTTATTAACCCCTAATCTGCCACTTCCGATATCGCCGCTACCTACATACAGTTATTAACCCCTAATCTGCCATCCCCAATATCACCGCCACCTACATACAGTTGTTAACTCCTAATCTGCCGCCCCCGATATCGCCGCCACCTACATACAGTTATTAACCCCTAATCCTCCACCCCCAACATCGCTGGCACCTACATAAAACTATTAACCCCTAATCTGCCGCTCCCAATGTTGCTGCCACTATACTAAAGTTATTAAACCCTAAACGGGAGGGCGGCGGTTTAGGGGTTAATAGGTTTATTATAGTGGTGACAGGGGTCAAGTCCTACAAAAAAAGTGTGGGAATTCACCAAAACTTCCACCCCTCACAATTATTATTGTTTTATACATACACATATATATATATATATATATATATATATATATATATATATATATATATATATATATATATATATATAAAAAATATACAGGGATAGGCAAGGTGTCCGTACACGGACACTGGTGTCCGTGACTGGCCCTTGCAGTGTCCGCTGCCCATTTTGCTGTGGGGAGGGAGGAGTAAGAAAGATGAATACTGGTCCTGACTCCTCCTTAACACACGCGGCGCCACGTTTTTCAGGGTTGTGGCCACTCCCACATGATGCCGCTTAGTACCAGAAAATGACTCTGAGTGAGACAGAGAGAGAGGGAAGATTCAAGAAGCAAGCTGCCACTGTGTCCCTGGAGCTTTATATGCAAAGTTAAAGCACTTTAACCAGCACCTGAGGTTTATTATAAGTAGTATTTAAATAGAAAGAAAAGATATAGTAAGGTTGTGAATCATAACCTTAATATATCTTTTCTTTCTGATTAAATAATAGGAAAGGGGAAATATTTAGTGTGAATAAAATTAGTGGCTTGTCAAGAGACTGCTAGCAATATTGGGTGATAAGTTATGGAATAAATAAAGCATGAGTGAAATACTGGATGTGTATCTTCTGCATCTGTATAATAACACCCAGCTCTATACAAAGACACAGAAGTGACACTGGCACATGTGTATAGCCAGACAAGGGCTGGTTATAGGATCAGTGGTATCTGCATCAGTATAATAAAATTCAGCACTATAAAATAATAGTTTTAATTGTAAATGTACCTTGGTGTCCTTCACTAAAGGTCTTTACTTTAGAAAATGTCCGCCACAGCCTTGGCCCGTGCCTATCTCTGTATATATATATATATATATATATATATATATATATACTGATCAAAGAGCAGCACTGCTGACAGCCTTACATTTCGTGTATTGTAGGAAGTGTTACTGCCCATTACTAGAGGATCTCACTATCCCTCTTACTAGACTGTGCTCCAGCTCCTCCCCCCAGCAGCAGCAGTGTTTACTGAAAGGTTTCCGTTCTCTGTCCAGAGGGAACTTAGTTCCCCTGCAAAAATAGTGCAGGATCCGTTCCCATGCGATCCCGCTCAACTTGACCCCTGAGTGGCGACAATGTCGGGGATCTGCGGAATAGAGGTTAATACATTTTAATAGTGGCGGCGATGTCCGGAGCAGCAGATTAGGGGTTAATAACTTTATTATAGTGTTTGCGATGCAGGAGGGCCTCAGTTTAGGGGTTAATAGGTAGTTTATGGGTGTAAGTGTACTTTTTAACAATTTAGTTATGAGTTTTATGGTACAGCTTTGCAACGTAAAACTACTTACTTTAGATGGCTGTACGGATCTTGTGGTTAAAGAGTGTACCACTCACTTTTTGGCCTCCCAGGCAAACTCGTAATACCGGGGCTATGGGAGTCTCATTGAAAAAGGACTTTTTTTTAAAGTTCGGTACTGACGTTGCGTGACAGGCTAAAAGGTGTGCAGTACACCTATACCGACAAGACTTGTAATAGCAGCGTTAGGGAAAATGAAGCGTTTTGGGCCATAACAATTCTATTTGACACATAACGCAAAACTCGTAATCTAGCTATTATTTAATTACTAAGCCCCTTTACCTAAAACCCCATAAATTAACCCCAAAACTAAGTTACACTTAACCTAACATAAAAAACATAACATAAAACATAACATTAAATTACAAAAAAATAATCTAAAATTACAAAAAATAAAAAACTCTATAATTGCAGAAAAAAATAAACAAAATTATCAAAAATAAAAAAAAATAAACCTAATACCTATGAAAATAAAAAGCCCCCCAAAATAAAAACATCCCCTAAACTAAACTACCAATAACCCTTAAAAGGGCCTTTTGTAGGGCAGTGCCCTAAGTTAAACAGCTCTTTTACATGTAAAAATTACTAAATCCCCCAAAATAAAAAACCTAACACTAAAAAACCTAACACTAAAAAAACCTAAAGTACCCATTGGGGTTAATTTATCAAGCTCCATACGGAGCTTGATGTCCCGTGTTTGACTCGCCAGAAACAGTTATGAAGCAGCGGTCTAATCTGACTAACTGCTGGTGCAATGATAAATGCCCTTAAAAAGGCATTTAGCCCATTAAATCCCTAATCTTAAAAATAACCCCCCCCCCCCAAAAAAAAAATAAATAAAAAAAATCCTAACACTAAGCCTCAAATAGGTACTCACTGTTCCTGAAGTCCGGCGGAGAAGGTCTTCTTCCAGGAGCGGAGGTGCGGAACTGGCTTCCCCAATGCAGGGATCCTCAGCGGCGGTTCTCAGCAGCGGCCCTCAGCAGCGGTCTTCAGCGGTGGCGGTCCTCAGCAGCATGTAGGCTCCTATTCATTCAATCGTCCATCGCACACTGAAGATGGAATGCAAGGTACCCCATATTTATTGGTGTATCTTGCATTCCTATTGGCTGAAATTTTGAAATCAGCCAATAGGATGGGAGCTACTGAAATCTTATTGGCTGATTTGAGCAGCCAATAGGATTTCAGTAGCTCTAATCCTATTGTCTGATTTCAAAATTTCAGCCAATATGAATGCAAGGTACCCCAAATTGATTGTGGTACGTTGCATTCAATTTACAGTGTACCCTGGAGATCAGATGAAGAGGAGCCTTCACGCTGCTGAGGATCGCCGCAGCTGATGACTGCTGCTGAGGACTACAGCGGAGAACCGCCACTGAGCACCGCCGCTCCGGGTCCGCGCATCGGGAAAGACCGCTCCACACATCTGCTCCGTGCCCCCTTTGCACAGGATGAAGATAGAAGATTATGGAGCCACCTGGAAGAAGACCTTCTCCGCTGAACTTCAGGAACGGTGAGTACCTATTTGGGGCTTAGTGTTAGGATTTGTTTTTGTTTGTTTTTTTAAGATTAGGGATTTAATGAACTGTATAAGAGCTGATTGCCCTTTTAATGGGTAGCTTAGTTTTTTTTTTAGTGTTAGTTTTTTTATTTTGGGGGGTTGGTTGGGTGGAGGGTTTTACTGTTAGGGGGTAATTGGTATTTTTTAAGTAAAAGAGCTGTTTAACTTAGGGCAATGCCCTACAAAAGGCCCTTTTAAGTGCTATTGGTAGTTTAGTATTAGATTAGGGGTGTTTTTATTTTGGGGGGATTTTTTATTTTTATAAGGGTATTAGTTTAGGTTTAAAAAAAATTTTTGGATAGCTTTGCTTAATTTGTTCTGTAATTTCACTTTTTTAATTTTTTGTAACATTAGCTTGGGGGTTTGCATTTTTTAAACTTAGACTGCCCTCTGGGCAGGCTTATCGCCTAGTTCTTATATAACCTCTACAGTTTAAGCTGCTGAAATCTTTCATACTTAGTTAAAATATAGGGCGCAATCAAATATACGGCGCAGGTTTCGGCGCAAGTGTGGGAACCCGCTCCGGATGTAATTTCACCTCGCACATCGGGGTATTACATATACTGCGCCGTTAGATGCTAAACTGGCATAAGTAGGACAAACTGGCGATCTTCTGAAATGTGCGCAAATACACATTTTAGTCGTCGCAAGTAACTTAGGCCAGTATTTTGTCCACAGAAAGTGTCAATAAAGAGTAGTTTTATGCAAATTAGGCTAACACTCGTAAAATGAACCCTGATTTCATATAAAAATTACGCTATTCAAAATTCATATATAAACCCATGCGCAGCCACCATTTTCTTCAGTGTGTTTGGATTGTTCTTTGAGCTACAGCACACTACACTGGAGTGGAGGATTAGTCAGAGTAGAGAGAGAGGTGCAAACAGAGGAGTTAGCTAGGTCGCATTGTTGTTTGATTAAGCTTGTACACTTACCCATATTTTTACATATTGCACACATTTTGCATACATACATATACAAATACACCACACTTTTTTCTACCACCTCACACATTTTATTCGAATTTCACAGTGTGATAGGCTGAGTGTTTGGTTGTGATTATGTGTGATTGAACTGGGAGTGAGTGTGAGTGTGTGTAGTATGATTTAGTGTGAGGATGGCAGGGAGAGGTAGGGCGGAGGGGAGAGAAGTGGCAGGGAGAGGAGTATTGGAGAGGACAGGAGGAGCAGTGGGGTCCCCGTTAGGGAGTAAGTGGAGTGGGGAGAGGGAGAGCTAGAAGGGATGATGGTAGGGGAGATGCTCGAGAGCCCCAGAGACCAGGCATATCTAGGAGAGGGACAGAGGGTGCACATGTGGAGAGAAGGGGAGAGGAGGGAGAGGATAGGGAGGAACCCACACCAGGGACATCACAGGGAGCAAGCCAGGTGTCCATGGAGGATGAGAGCCTGAGATGTCCCAACTTCTCATTTGAGGAAAATGTTGCCCTAGTCCAGGCCATCATGGACAATTACAGTGCCCTCTTCGGGCAGGAGAAGGGCAAAGGCAGTGCCAAAAGGAGAAAAACGGTATGGTTGGCGGTAGAGGATGCCGTCAATAGTGTGGCCCCGCAGAGGAGGACTGTTGAGGACCTGAAAAAGTGGTGGAATGACTGCAAGAGGCGGGTCAAAGAAAATATGGGGCAGGAAGCTATGCACCAGAGGGGAACAGGCGGTGGTCCATCCCTGGATATTGAATATAACACCTGGCAGGAGATGATACACAGGTCCCTGAGTATCACAGCAGTCCGTGGAATACCAGGGGCTCGTGACTCAGGGGCTGCAACCACAGCACATCATGCTGGTGAGTAACATCCCACACACCAGTATTATATGTATTTGAGATATAACATCCTTGTTCATAGCCAAACCGGCTTTTGCGGGCGACGCTGCATATGTAATGGAGGCCATAATTCATTATTTGCTACAGCACATTAAATATAACTACTTACAGCTTATCATTTGTATCTGTTTATTTTAGGGAGTTGAGAACAGGCTAAGCTCTGTAATGGAACCATGGGACCTAGACAGCACTTAGGGCGAGATTAGAAGTTATATGCATATTAGGAGTTGAAAGTAAATACGTTCGCTTGAGCACAATTAAATTTAACATGCGGCGGGTTATCGTGACTTAAGTTTATTGTTACGCAAGACAAAAAAGTTGCACAAAACACATCAAAAGTACATTGTACAGTAAAGTTACACCCATAACAGTGTCTGATAAAAATTATAAAAAAAAAAGATATTGCATAAAAAAGTCATAAGGGTTCAAAGATAGGGGTTCTCAGGTGTTAGAAGAAAAAAAAGGCCTGCAAAGAACTTTAAAATAGAGATACATACATACACATGTCTAAATATTTAGATGCATATATATATATGTTTATATGTGTGTACATATGTATGTATGTAGTTATATATGTATATATGTCTGTAAATACATAAACACATAAATACATACGTATATATATATATATATATATATATATATATATATATATATATATATATCTCAAAGACAATGTTCACTCCCGGATCCTCACTCCACAGTCTTGGGTGCAGCAAAAAGTAATTATAAATCCAGTAAAATGCGCACTCCAGAGGTCTTGGCAAAATGTCACTTTAATGTGAACGTTTTCAAGTCGAAATGACTCGTCCTCAGACAAGCAAACAGTGTACCAGTGGTACACTGTTTGCTTGTCTGAGGACGAGTCATTTCGACTCGAAAACGTTCACATTAAAGTGACATTTTTCTAAGACCTTTGGAGTGCGCTTTTTACTGGATTTATATATATATGTGTGTGTGTGTGTGTGTGTGTGTGTGTGTGCATTGGAGCTCTTTGCAGTCAAGTATCTTGAAAATGTGTAAAATCATATTTATGCAATATTATTTTTTAATAAAGTGTTTAACCAGGGGTCAAGTCCAGCTGGAACTATTTTTGCAGGAGGAAATAAGTTCCCCCTGGACAGAAAACATAAAGGCTTCAATAAACACTGCTGCTGCTGGTGGGAGGAGCTGGAGCACAGTCTGGTTAGAGCGATTGTGAGATCCTTTAGTAATGGGCAGTAACACTTCCTACAATACACTCAGGGCCGTCTTTAATATTGACTGGACCCTGGGCAAAAATTTTCTTGGGCAATTTCGCTCTCCACCCCAACATCCTAAAAAACAACCATTTTTTTTTTAAATTATTAGCCCAGCAGTGGAACATCCACTGCTGGGCTAATCATTTAAAAAAAATGAAATAAATTGCAATATGGGAAACTGGACATAAGCAGTACTAATAAGTAAATATATATATAAATTCTTCCAATGTGGATTAATTTAATATTCTTTTGAATGTGATTCTGGTGTGAGGTTAGCTCGTTAAAGATATTTAGGGCAGCCAACAGGAGCTAAGCAAGGTAAAGAAAAGGAGGAAGCATGGAGGTGCAGACAAATATAAGTTTACTGACTGGAACAGCAGAACTACTATGGGAAGCTGTAAAATCTGAGACAGAGAGAAAACAAAAACTATAAAAATAAACCTTACATTAATGTGTGAACTATCAGCATGACACTATACATCAGCCACAGCAGCACATGTCACTTCTTTGCTAGGAACAAGTTCCCTCTCACCCTGCACTAGACAATGCTGCATGGGGAGGGGTGTCTGTGCAATCACTTATTCTTCCCACTGACACCTTTCTACAAAGCACCGTTCCCCTAACAAACTTCAGTTAGTTGATCTTAGGGCCACAGCAGAAAGAGCAGGGCTAAGGGGACCAGCAGACTAGATGCTGTCTGTCCAAGGCTGCATGGATACAGTGTGAGATGAGTCACACAGCCTCAAGACTGAAGAGAGCAGTGTATGCAGCTGTACAGATGCTCAAATCCTCACGTCCTTGCCACTCCAGCTTTCTGCTGCATTCGCCTACAGTCAGCCCTACCCAGAAACAATCCCCACCACCAGAGCAGTGACCTGGTAACAGTGGTAACCCCAGTAGGACCTTTTCTGATGCAGTGGGAATTGCTGGATTCTGAGTTAGGGCTTTGCATTCAGTGCTGCACAGTGCACATCTAAAACAGCACATGGCAATAGCTTGGCATGACACCGGCACGGTCTGGCACAGTTTTTGAAAAAATAATATATAAACAGAGTACTTTTGACTGTGACAGTATTAGGACTGAATTTGTGTGCTCCCCATGTCAAATATATAAATATATATATTTTTTTTTAGGACTCTTGGGCCCCTCAACAGAAACTGGGGCCCTGGGCAGCTGCCCCTTTTGCCCTGTGTTAAAGACAGCCCTGAATACACTAAATGCAAGCCTGTCAGCGATCCTGCTGTGTGATGATCAGATCACGTACTGTGTGAAACACATGGTGCTTACAATTTGTGGCTTGATCTGGAGTTATTTAGCTCCCCTAAGCAGAAATAGGACAATTGCACCTTAAGTGAGCGAGACTCTGTTACAGAGGAGGAGTCTAAAGTTGCTGTCAGACACGTAGGTCTCCATCCTGGAAAGGAAGGAAGGAGAGGGGAGGAAGGAGGGTGTGAGGAACTGAAGCTAATCTTGAAATTAAACAGGCATTTGTGTGTGTCTAGTTTAGTTATTTTAAAGTTGTTTTAAAAAAGCTCAGCGTTTCACCAAAGAAAAAATTTGCTCATCAAGCAGGGAAGAGTCATGTCTTTCCAACTTCCTGCTTTCTCTCTGATTGGAATTCCTTTTAGTTCTTCCAGAGATAGCTGGGATGAGGTTTGCAAGGAAAATACATGTGTACACACAAAGGAAAATATTCCTTGAAATTAAAGGTGTTTGTGAAACATCTTAAAGTAGTATAAGCCCAATAACTTTATTTAATACACCAGTTGGTGTCTGTATGTATATCAATTTATGGTCAGCAGCCCAGATTCTCTGCAAAATGCTGACCTGTGCAAGATAATGCTGCAGATTCAATCTTACCAGTTTCATCTCAATGTGCAAGGTTGCTTGCTTTGCTTTCAACGTTACTGTGCTCTCATGCTTCCTGCTTCCTCTGTCAGTGTTACTTGCTTCACATTTAGGGCTAGATTACAAGTGGAGTGGTATTTTGCATTTTTTAAAACTCTGCTGGGATTTTTATTTTTGCACTAGTCGGGTTGCACTGGTATTACAATTTGAAAGTAAACAGTTTTTTTCTCCAGAGGTAACCCGACTTGCAAAAAAAGTAGAAATTCGAAAATCGTGATCACGTTCACGCATTCCCCCATAGAAGTCAATGGAGCAAAAAAGTTGAAATAAAACCTAACACCTCATTTTCTCGCACAAACACCATCACATATTTTCAATAGCGCTAACCCGACATGAAAATATGAATATTTAACGGAAAATGTTCTACTTATTCATAAATAAATATTTCTGCATATATCTGATGTTTTTTTAAACAAATATATATTTATACTTATACATATAAATTATATATATATATATATATATATATATATATTTAGGTATAGATTTATACATATATATATATAGGAATGTCTATTTTGAAATACATAGAACATATTCTGCTATGTGCAGAACATTGGAATGTAAAATATTTACAGTAAATACATAGTTAAAACCTTTATTAAATATGAATATTGCATAAATATGCTTTTACATGTTTTCATCTACTTTATGGCAAAACGCTCTAATGCACGTCTATATATGTCTATATTTGTATACATATGTATTTATGTGTTTACATGTGTATATATGTCTGTAAATACATATATACACATATAAATACATCAATATATATGTATATATGTATATATATATATATATATATATATATATATATACACACACAGTATCTCACAAAAGTGAGAACACCTCACACATTTTTGTAAATATTTTATTATATCTTTCCATGTGACAACACTGAAGAAATTACACTTTGCTATAATGTAAAGTAGTGAGTGTACAGCCTGTATAACAGTGTACATTTGCTGTCCCCTCAAAATAACTCAACACACAGCCATTAATGTCTAAACCTTTGGCAACAAAAGTGAGTACACCCCTAAGTGGAAATATCCAAATTTACACCATCTGAACCAAATAGCACCCAAGATTTCATATCTTTGAGCCCTTATAACTTTTGTGTGCAATATTTTTTCGTTTCTATAGTCTTTTATTGAGGTTATGCGCAAAAATAATACATCAAATAAAATCTTTAGCTTAGGGGGGCGTGTCTGGCCAGCAGCAGTGATGGCTGCTTTTCTACTCGGCTGAGCAAATGAGTTGATCAATCCGCTATTTATCACTCAGAGGATTTATAATCTGAGTAATTTTCTAGCATTGAAGCAGAGTTAAAGTGATGCTGAACAGATTACACTACTTTTCAGAGAGATTCCAGCCCGGAACACCTTAATACAGGGAGGTGCACTTATAGGAGGCAGGGGAGGCAGTGCCTACCCTGACATATGTGGCCAAAGCTTAATTACATTTAAAAAAGTCCAAAAAAATTAATAATTCATGTAATGCTATGGAGAGGCAGGTACAGGAACGCTTCTCTCCATTGCAGTACATGGGTCAAAGAAAAAGCTGTGCTGCAGCACCACCTGTGTTCTGTCAATATATTAGCAGCAAAAATTGGGTCCAATAGGAGGCACCCCTCTTGATGCCTCCTGGCAAGTGATAGATATATAGATTAATCAGAAGGAGGATGCAGTGAGCAGGGTCATGTGACACAACTGGAAGATGAGGTAACCTAAGAACAGATGACACCAAGCAGAAGAGTAAAGTAGTATTTTACATCTCTTGTGATTCACAAATTGTGTTCAGATACAGCTCATTAACAGGGGGGGGGGGGGGGACAGTAAGTGAGCATAACCCAATACTGATAGGAAGTCAAAGGATCAATTCAAATTAAAATCCATAATTTAAAACCCAGAGTTTGAAGTTAAGTGTGCAGTGTCCACATTATTTAAATTAAAGTTTTTGACATTGAATATTGCTAAGCCTCCCTTTTTCATGGTTATTTTATTTAATTAGGTGCAAACCCCATATATGTTATGCCTGTTCAGTCAGAGGATGCAGTATCTATTTTTATTTTTCTCTGTGTCTCCATTTATTTAAAGACTGCTGTTAACTTGTAATTCACAAATCAATTGAAAGCTGTTGCATTGTGTTTTTAATATGTGCTGCTTTTATACAAGTTTATATTAATAAAAATGAGATAATGAGTCATTTAAAAAATATATGTAATTATTGCAGTTAAATGTTTTTACAAATAATGCCACTGTAAAGTAACTGGTTAAACACATAGTCAAAGGGAGACATTTAAAATTAAACTTTCATGATTGAGGTAGAGCATGCTATTTTAATAGACTTTTCTAGTTATTTATATTTTGAGAATTGGCATCAACTGTTACTGGCCCCATGTCAGCAAATCAAATTAGTTTTTGAAAGGAACATGAAAGTCATAATTACATTTCCATCATTCAGATAGAAATTGCACAAAAAAATAAATAAATAAATAAACTTTCTATTTTACTTTTATTATTATGTACTTCATTATTTTGGTATCCTTTGGTGTCCTTTGTTGAAGAGCATACCTAAGTGGGATGTGCACGTGCATTTCTTGAACACCATATTGCAGCAGCTGTGTTGGCAGTATTGATAACTTGTCCTTTGTGTAAAACTTGTATGGTAAATTATTTCTATTTTTACAATACAGTAGTGAGTAGAGAAGAGATTGTGTATCATTCTAATTGCTTAGTAACTGGCACTGTGCCACAGAATTGTGTGAGTGTGTATGTTAGCAGAGTGTGTGTGGGTGTCAGTGAGCAGAGTATGTGTGCTTTATTCTCCAGGTAATCAATACATTTCCGATGAGCTTTTGCTTTAGTGCAGTGTTTCTCAACAATGGTCCTCAAGTACCCCCAACAGGCCAGGTTTTCATTATAGCCGAATCGATGCACAGGTGAAATAATCAGCTGATCAGTAACTCAGTGGTTACTAACTTGCTCTCACCCATCACCTGATTATGTCACCTGTGCACTGGTTCAGCTATCATTTAAACCTGCCCTGTTGGGGGTACTTGCGGCCCTCTGTACATGTGTTTCTCCGGCGTATCATATCTAGTGCCTCACCAGTCTCTGACCTCACTGCACGTCACTGCCTTAATAGATGAAGTGCAGAGCGGAGGTCATATAACGACCTAGGCCTTCATCTCGCGCTCCCTATATTTCTGTTGATACAGAACGAACAGCTGTATATGCTGTAAGCTTTCCAACTACCAGGACCAATTCACCGCAAGGCATAGTGAACACTGTGAACTTTTGGTAACTGAGTCATTTGCACTGAAGCAAGAAATACTATGTGAACACTAAAATATCTGATATTACTGGTCGAAGGTACGCACAGATAGACCCTTTACATAAAGATAGAGGCAGATTGGGATCTTATGCTAATCCAACCCTGTTCCTGTTCACTGTTAATATGGCGACAAAAGTCGAGCTGATCATAGAAGAATTATGCCTAACGATGGAAGAACATTTTAATAGTCTCATCAGAGACGTGGAAACATTGCTAACTCCGTTACTTGACGTCACTTTAGACGAAGAGACATCTCTGGCTATGCCAGATGTACCGTATGAAGAGGCTTTTGCGACATATAGTGAACCGCTGCTGCACACCTTTGAGCTATCTCCTGAGTCTTACCGTTCAATGCGGGAGTCTGAGATTAAGATGACAAGATGGCGGGTGGAAAGTGCAGTACAGGTGGAGTGTCTAGAATTTTGGCAGCGCTCGGATGGAATTGTGGAGGAGTTACAGAGAGGAGCGTTATGCCTTACCTCTTTAGGATCAACGGATCGGAGGATTGTATGCCTGACCTCGGACTGCATTTTCCCTTCCTATTTGCCACTCTCGCCTGTACCAGAGAGAAAAGTGAGGGCCCAGCGGCTGATTATCGTTTTTGAGCGCCAGTATTGGCACAGAGGGACGACATCGTTAATACTGACTTTGTGGAGCTGGCAAGTTTTCCTTTCAGGACATTTTAGTCAGGCTTGTGTTTCTGGTACGATCAGACAGGGTGTGGGCTAAGGAGAGACATTAGGTCCAGACTTGATTTATTATGGTACACATAATATAATTCTCCGGGTGAATGGAGGAATGGTTCAAGTTCAATTACATTTAGTTTTTTTTTATATGTGCATTTATTGTTAAAGTGAGTATGCCAAGAACTGCTGATGCATTTTTTTTGTTTAAACATCCCATCTCTGAGCCTTAACTACAGTCTAGATAAGCTGGTGATCTGTAACTTAACAACTAGCCGTTTTGAAGTAAAAATTCTACTATTCATATATTTTATGTTCTCTGACATTCTACCTTTCATCTGTGAAGAGAGCTTATAACCTGATCCCATAAGAGGTGCATACAGTTCTTTCTTATGGTAGTCCCGTGCCAGTTTGGTAGTACAGCTTTAACCCTAACCATTCAGGATGTCACTATACCTTATATTTTGGGGGAAATTTATCAAGCATTCAACACTGTATTCTCAATATTATCCGCATCTAAATTCACTTCCGAATTATTAATCTAATTTATGAAACAGTAATTGGTGCTTAGAAACGATATATTTCTAAATCCGTCAATATGTCCGCAGCTCTAACGCCGAGATACGTTCGAACATCTATACGATTATTTTTCTACAGTATTCGATGTAATCTACGCTATTATTCAATTTATCATCCTGTCAACAATTCTATCCGGGCATCGTATTTCCTCACGTATGCGCTTTTCTATACGCATATTCTGTGGTCGCGAAATATATCTTCAAGCAGCATTTATAACGCATATATTAATCAGTTATGGAAATTGTTATTGCAATGTTTCATACTATTTATATGCGTCGAATGGAACGAAGAATAGATGGTCAAGCTGTTCAACAGATAGATAGGCTTCAAAGAAGGCGCAGAAGGATTCCAAGGTTTTTTCGTCCCAGATCAGGACTTGATGCACTTTCTGACATTGACATCATCAGGCGTTTTAGATTGAGTAGAGAATCAATTGAAAGGCTATACAATCAAATATCTGGTCAACTTGAACCCATTACTTTTCGGACACATGCTCTGCCCGGAATGTTGAAGCTGTTGGCTGTTTTACATTTTCTAGCAACTGGTTCCTTTCAATCAGTTACTAGTGTAGTTGTTGGCATGAGCCAGCCTTCTTTTTCACGCCACCTAACTACAGTGATTGATGCTCTTTTGTCAGTTTTCAAACGGTATGTTTTTTTACCAAATACTGCTGAAGAATGGCATTCTGTAAAGCTTAATTTTTTTAGACTTGCTGGAATCCCAAATGTGTTGGGTGCAATTGATTGTACTCATGTCAGAGTAAGGCCACCACATCTAAAAGAAGAAATGTATCGCAACCGCAAGTTTTATCATTCTTTGAACATCCAGATGGTTTGTGATGCTGGTTTGAAAATCATGAGTGTCCGTTCAGGATTTCCAGGATCATGTCATGATTCATATATTCTCAAACAGTCTGCCCTATATAATAAATTTGAGGAAGGACAAATGCCTGAAGGATGGCTACTAGGTATGATTATGAAAATTAAAAACGAAACCTTCTAATGTGCGTTAATATTAACTCACAATATTGTAATTTTTTGTGCAGTGTATAATATCAATAGATTTTAAAATACAGTATATACCCTGTTTTTATTTATTTATTCTGTTTGCTGCAGCACCAAGGTCAATGGATTTTTAGTTCCATACCTTTTTTAAAATACCTATCTATCTATCTATCTATCTATCTCTCTCTCTCTATATATATATATATATATATATTTATATATTTATATATATATATATATATATATAGCGATATAATTAAATTTTTATTAATACCAATATATATGTACAATTTAAAACATAAAAATGGTTGCAAGTAAAAAGTGTATCTGAACACATTTAAATTTGTATAACTCTTTTTATTTTTCAAAAGGAGATGCAGGATATTCCTGTAGGAACTGGCTACTTATTCCTGTAAATATTCCACGCACAAGATCTGAAATGCGGTACAATGATGCACACAAAACAACTCGATGTGTGATTGAGAGGACCTTTGGAATGCTCAAAAGCCGTTTTCGTTGTCTAGATGAATCCGGAGGCACTCTTCAATACGTTCCTGAGAAAGTGGCTGTTATGGTGTTGGTCTGTTGCATGTTGCATAACATCGCTTTGCGACAATCAAACATAGAGGAACTGGAAATAATAACACCAGATGAAGATGGTGTTGAATCTGTTCCTCAAGATGTAGTTGAAGGGGGTACACATGCACGTAACCAGTTGATACAAACTCATTTCGTAGGTGAATAAAATAAAAATTATGTATGATTTATGTATTGATTGTATAATTTTTAGCAATAATTATTTATAAACAATCTCTTCTTATATTCACAGGTTAACTAGAAAATGTTTCTAAGTTCAAGCATGAAAATCTATAATTCAAAAATGAGAAACGTTCTCCACAAAATTATTCACAATTTAGATGATGAGAGTGATGTGTAATTCAAAAATAAATATGTTCTGATTGATACAGTTGAAAAAAAAATTATTTGCATATGTTGTCTTTTCTTCTATTTGTTATTTGTTTAAAAAAATTAAAATAAAATCAAATTTTTTTTAATTTATTTTTTTTACTAACGACTTACAATATAGTTGTTGAAAATAAGTTGTATCCTTGAACAGTGTGCAATTAAGAAAACAGGTTCTGTGATTCTAAACTTTTTATTATTGTTGAAAACAAGCACTAGCTTTGTATATATTTGCAAGCCAGATACAGCTTTTGGAACCTATAAATTAAGAACAAACCTTGCCTAGACGTATGGCAATGCAATTGGAATAAAATGTAAGCTAGTCAAGTATAAAATGCATAAAACATATCAACCCCCTAGCTATAGTGTTGATGCTACACACTGCAAGAAAACAAACCTTGACAGGAGAGATGTTTTAAAAATTGAAACAGTCGAATTACATTTTATTGCATTCAATAGTAACCTTTTCATAACTATATGAACATCATAATATATTAAAATTTTATCAAAACAAGAAGGCAACATATAAAAACATTTTATTAAAATTTTCTAATAACTAGATAACCATCAATATATAATATAACAATGCAATTTAAATAACTAATAAACTTATTTAAACATATATGAAACTTTCGCTAATAATAAGTTGCAAGAATAACAATTGAAACAGAATTTAATATACATGTATTGAATAACATTCTAATCTAATGAGGATGCAAATTATGTGAACCGAATAAGTTTTAACAAACTATCTGTCTCTTAACACATTTATCATAAAATAATATAAACTCAAACATTGATTTATAAATAAAAAAAGTTTTCCTGAATTTACTCAAATGATTGACATATTACGTCATTTCCTTCAAGATTAGAAACTCGTTAGCAAGATGTCGCAACGTTCTCCGTTCACTGCTGGAGAGCTAATTATTTTAGTTTATGGGATGGAGAAATATTTTCCAAAAAGAATAGGAGGTGTTAGATCTGTCAAACAAGATCAACGCGATTATCTTGTTTATGAGATAATACGCAGGATGTATCGGGTATCGGGAATAAAAAGAACAAGAAGACAGTGCCTTCAACGCTATTCGGACCTACGTAGACGTGAAAAGGAGTACCATACTAGGATTAGAAGTCTCATTAGAGTTTGTAAGTGTTGACTACATACACTATTTCTAATAGATATTGTATTTTGATTCAATTTCTACGTTTAAAACGGTTTAGTTAAATAATGTTATGCGTTTGTTCTGACGCATTATGATAATTTTAAAGATAGATATAAATAAAGTGATAGAACTTTATAGATATAGACAGATATACTATATATAAATAATAATCAATATATAGAACTATAATGAGAGATAAAAAGATAGATCTAAAAATATAAAGAAAAAGAATATAGAAAAATATAGATCTAAAGATAAAGGGATAAATAGTGATAGACTTAATGGTTGTTAATTTAATCAAAGAGAAATAGAAAGAGCTATAGAGATTTGAATTACAAATTGATAGCGATAAACAGAAATAGATATAGAAAACTATACATCTAGAGTTAAAAACACAATGAAAAATTAAGTCCCAGAAAAAAAAGATACAAAGTTATAGATAGAGAATATAGTTTTTAAAGAGTAAACTAAATTAATAAAGAAATACAAAGAAATAGGACAGATTAAGAGAGTTCAATTAATAGAAAAAAGAGAAAGAGAGACACATATAGAAAGTAATAAAATTACTTTGTTCAAAATAATATTTATAATAACAGTGACAGAAATAGAAAGCAATATTGGAAGAGAGAGATAGAGAGAAATATAGTGCGAGGGGGAGAGAGAGAGAAATAAATAGATAAAAATATTTACAATTAGAAATATAAATAATAAGAAATAGGAGAGAAAGTGAGAGATAGAGCTAGCAAAAGAGAGAGATAGAGAGAGAGAAAGAGAGAGGGAGAGAGAGAAATACAAAGATAGATAGAGATAGATATAGATAGATATAGACTTGTAAATGTTGAGATATGAAAAGAAAAATATAGAGAGATACAAAGATAGATATAAATAAACAAAATGATATCAAATAAATGATAAATCTAGAAATATGAAATAGAAAGAATGATAAGAGATAGAGAAAGATAAAAGAGTTCAAGAGATTTATCTTTATATATAAATAGTAAAGTTTAGATAGATATAAATAATATAATTGAAAAATAGATTCAACTCCAAAAAATAATAATTATTATAAATATATATATATATATATATATAAATATATATATATATATATATATATTTATATATATATATATATATATATATATATATAGAGAGAGAGAGCTCTATCTCATTCTATCTTTTCTTATTAATCTTTGTTCAAAATATTTATTTATTCAGATTTTATTCATTAATGGAAATGTGATTACAGATACCAAAAGAAGAAAGGAAAAGAATAAGAGTGCTCCACGATACCTGAGACCAATAATGGCTTTTACCCCAAACAGTAATGCACAATCTCCTCCACTTCCTATAACTTTAATGGAAAATAATGATCTGAACACAGAAATTCAAGATCCATTAACTACTGATATGGACAATCAATATGAATGTGAAGTAACTTTGACAGCTGAAAATGATCAGGAAAATGTCATTGATGGAATTGGATCTAGTGAATGTGAGTGTCAATCTAATTATACATTTTTTCACTGTATAAAAATAGAGTAAAGATAAGTAATTTTCTTTAGTTGATAAAGATGTTATAAAATCGAAATACATCAAAATGTGTATATCTCTAAATTCTAATTCCATTCATTTTCTTCAATATAAATTAATAATTTTGATTTGTTCTTATTTATCTTCCTTATATTACAGCCGTGCCTGAAAAAAAGCAAGATACAACAACCAAAAATAGTTTTGTAAAAAAACTAAAAAAATTTAAGAAAAAATTATTGAAGATGAACAAGGAGATTGATAAAATGATTTCAATACTAGAAAAATGTTGATTGAAAAAATAATAATTTTACTTTATTATAATTTGTGAATGTTCTATTAATATTCTATGTCAAGACTATTATATATGTCATTTTTATTTTTTAAATATGACTTATTGATGTTCAGTAATTTTGAATATTTTGATAAAAATTAGTGATTAAAACTAATTATTAAAGAAAAAATAAATATTTTGTTTCAACCGTTCTAATCTTTTTTTTTAATAGCGTTCACATATATTTTTTGGCTTAGTAGTTCAAATGTTATAAGTTCTACAACTTGTATTCAAACAACGATTATAATGCATAGTGATCAATATATTAATTTATAATTTTGTTTTATTATTTCAAGACCAACATATATATTATTGATCACATTAGCATATATCTTGAAAATTATATATATATATATATATGTATGTATATATTGTTCTCTCTATATATATATATCTATATACACACACACTGAATAATATTTATATTTATATTAATGAACTAAAAATATCTAAATAAATATATATATATATATGTATAGTTACCTAACTATATATATATATATATATATATATATATATATATATATATTGATCAAAGATCTCTTTTTCTATCTATCTATCTATCTATCTATCAATCTATCTATATATATATATATATAAAAATTATATATATATATATTCATCAATATATATATATATATATATTTTATATATAAAATAACTCATTGTAATAAGTAATAATTGTAATTGTTATATATATATATATATATTTTTTTTTTTTTTATCCATGACTCTATCAATCAATACTATTAAAATATTAATAGTTTTGGTTGATTATGTACAAACAAATACAACATATACAAACCTTGCAATCTATGTTTATGTATATAACTCACTCTCTCTCTGTCTCACTATATATATATATATATATATATATATATATATATACAATTATAATTTATATATAGACATTGAGAGAGAGATAATTTTGATATATTTATATATATAGACATACATATTTGGATTGTAAATTATATATAATTATATTGAATCTAAATATATATAAATATATATATAGAGAGTGATATAAATATATTTATCTAAAGAAACATATGTATGTATGTATCAATATATATATATATATATATATATTATAATTTTTTTTAAAATTATTAGATTTCTATATTTAAATAAATAACTTGTTTATAACAATTTAAATGAGAACAGAATAAACTATATTCAAACATTATTATTATAAAATTTAAATAGCAATGTAAAATTATGGCTATTCTTGAAATTGTGGGTTTGGTGATGATGATGCGGAGAATAAGTTTGATATTGATTCTACGCATTTACTTAAATTTTCAAAACCAGCTCTAAATATCTCATTTCTTTCCCTTTCAATTTCTATTTTTTGCTCCTCTATTCTTATCCTATCCTTTAAAAAATTTCCAAACATCTCAATTACTTTGTTTTGTTCATCCCTAAAATTGCGTGCTATTCCCACCATCTCCTGTAATGCGTCTGTCTCAGGGGCAGCTTCAATTGGATTATTAGCTATATTAGCAGCATTTTCAATTTCAGGTATTGGTGTAGACATTGTAGACTCTGGTTGTTGATGGGACCTTGATTGGGCAGATGTATTTGTCCCTGACAAGGACTCTTCAATTATAGTCATTTGTGAATCTTCTTCTAAAGGGTCTACAGTCCTTAGTATTATTTCCCCACTACTAATATCATCTTGTGTGTTTTCTTCTTCGTTACCTACAAATAAATATAGAAAATAAATATATAGATAAAACATCGAATATATGTATGTAATTTATGTTTTACATATAAATTTGACAATAAAAACATTCTAAAATATTTAAAATTAAAAATATATATATATATATTCATTTTTATTAAAAGATAGCCAATACAGATCTTACTCAATTTTATTTGGAAAAAAAAAATAATTTTGATTTTCAAATCAATTTCTAAAAATGTAAGATTTGTATTTGATTATCATTTTTTCAAAAAGAAAATTAGTACATCAATAACGATTGTGAATGTTCTCTGCCATTTCAGGAAAATCAATTACTGAAAATAAGATATTTGATATGCAGATTGATTTACCATGGAACATATCTTTTTTCACATTACAAAACATGATACTACATTAAAGTTAAATAAGGACAAAAATATCTTTAAATTTTGCCAACAATAGAATAAATGTACATAAAGCTATATAATTACCTTCTTCTATACCTCCGGATATAATTTGATTGAAGATATTCATGACTTCTGAAAATAAAAAATAACATTTATTTTTTAGGGTTCTTTTAATTTGTTAACAAGAAAAAAAATACAACAATACAATTTAAAAAAAAAAATACCTCTCGAATTTCTGGCATTGTCAACGGGTGTACTGCAGGGAATATCAGGCAATGTATCCGCTGATCCTAAACTATGTGTTGTTATCGAAGATGACGAAAGGGTTCTTTGACAAACATTTTCTGTAGGCCTCATTTGGCTTGTAGAAGCTAATTCCTCAATTGACTCTGTAGCTTGTAGAGAAGACTGGCTAGAAGGTTGTGCTATAATAGTTAAAAAGAATACATATATGTGTTAGAGGGACATTTTACTCAAAAATAATATTTCATGTTTCAGATTGAGAATATAATTTCTGAAAACTTATTTTTTGTTAAATTTTTTATTAATTCTCTTGTGATTCTTATTTTAAAGATAAACCTAGGAGGTTCATAGACTAATTTATAAGGCCTTATTTTCTGTTTTTTAACAATATAGGTTGTTAGCTCATGAGTGTCAAAAGTTATAGACAATTATCTTGGTATATTGATTCGAAAAGGAAAATTGTAATTTTAGAAACAGGACCATTTTTGTTGAAAAAGTAAAATTGTATTTGCTGATTGGACAGAAACAATTAACAATTGCTGTCCATGGTCTGAAAAAAAAATGGTCTGTCGGCTTAGCTTAGAGACCTTCATTTTAAAATCAAGATAGCAAGAGAATGAAGAAAAATGTATAATGTTTGTAAATTATACTTGTTTACAATTACATAGTATATGAATCAGAAAATAAATTTTTAGGGTTGAGTGTCTATTTATTTTCATCATAATATTTATGGCCTTTTTGGAACTTAAAAAAGCCTGCAACGTATGAAAGATGTATACTTGTGAATCCATACTCCATGATTTGAAGTGCACATGAATATAAGTAAATGTAATTTATCCTAATCTTACTTTAAAATAAGTAAGAAATTATAAACTAACAAGGTCAATAATTCAGTATCACATATCACTGTTGTGCGTCTATAGATACGCTGTTTGAACATGTAATTTGTATACAAACCTGGAAAATCATCGGAATCACAAGGCACATCAAGACCATCTACTATTTCGTTCCCCAATCGAGACAATACACGTCGTTCATAGTTGAGAAGATCGGAATCCATTGCTGGGCCACCGCCGGTAGCCCTAGCTGCTTTTTTTTCTTTGGCATATTTTGACTTTGTGATTCTTTTAATGTCAGAGAAACGCTTTTTGCAACTATCAACATTTTTGGGAAAACGTGATACTGCTGAAACAGCGCGACTAATCTCTTCCCACAAAAACTTTTTTCTGCTATGTGTGGTAACACGCTGCTTATGGCCGAGAAGAACATCATAATGCTCTAATACACTCTCTACTAGAACTTCATTTTGTTCTAAAGTAAATTGGACATTACGTCCACTTTTGGTTCTTCCAGCTTCAATCGCTGCCATCTTGTCGCAATAAAGATTAATCTGACTAATAAAGTAATAGGCGTATGCTAACATTCGCGCCGTAATGACGTCTTAGATTCATTTTAATATCACATGTAAGTAACGTCCACTAAGTTGTTCGCTTTATCATATTGAATGCTTCATAAATTAGAACAATTAGGGAGTGATATTTATCATAGATACGATGATATTCGCTTCAAATATGACGCGAATAATTACGGATTGAAATTTGATAAATAAGTACTAGTCAAGTTAATACGGAGTGTGCGAATGATGGCGTTATAATTGCCGATCGTAATTGCGTGATAATTCACATAGTAATAAATTTCGCCCAATACCTAGTAACAGCTGAATTTTCCAGTTTGCCATGTAAATACATTTAACATCATTTTGACACAGCCTAACATGGTTTTATCTATATTGACTACATCCTGTTTGACCACTACTAGTTCACCCCCCTCCCTTGTTTCCATCGCTTACTGGTTAAGCCTAGGGACGTAGACCCCATACAAACTCCCCAATTTTGTTTGATAATGTTCATTTTTAGTGTGATACCAATATACCCCCCTTCCCCTTCAAATTAAGTATTATTCTAGCGAGTAAAAAAACAAAAACAGGGGGAAAAAAAACAAGGTTCAGCATTGGAGATCCATGAGTGGTCTTGTTATGTTTTAATTTTCCAACTATAACGTCTTATTTTGTACATAGGTGAGAGGTCCAAGAGTGGCCTCATAAAGCATCTAGTTGGTATACAGTTTATATGGCAAATTTTATTTCAACATAGGCTGCAAATGTTTAATATACTTTTTATTTATATATTTTTCCTGATTTGTACCTAATGAAAGACATGTAACCATTTATTTTTGTATTGTCAAAAATGTTTTTTTACATTTATTTCTTGTATGCCTCAAATTGAACCTTAATAAAAAAAATAAAAAAAAAAAATCTTTAGCTTAACAGTCAAAATAGTATATTAGCTTACATAGAAGTTGGGTTATCAGCGGGTAAGCACCGCTTGGAATTGGGGGGGGGGGGGCAAGGCAAGGGGGGATGGATTGATGAACATATGCTACGGGAATAACAATAGCAATGCATAATATATACTGGGATATAGTATGATGGGGAACCTCATTTTTTTATTGTACTAACAAATAAGCCAATCTAGCTCAATAACCTTGAAGGAAAATAACCCTTGCGCAAACTAAAAGACAATAAACCCATCACATCTTAAGAACCAAACTATAATAGCCACTATATGGATCATATTAATAAGGTAAACTACGACCTCTTAGGCATAGTAGCAAAAACCTAGAGCTTTGTCTGATACAATTTAGTTATGTATGACAGTTTAGTTGACACAAGGTATAGGGTTCAATATGTTAGTCTGTCTTGTATCCCCATCTAAGGGGACTAGCTGTACACCCTAAGTAAGTTGTAGAGAACACACCCAGGTAATATAGGCGGGTGATTGTGGCAACACTCAAGAGTATAGTAGGTAAGGTAATCAAATTCTGATAGTAGAGGATATTATGATGAAATACACCTAAGATATTTAATAGATTATTTGAGATGGCCTAGGAGCTTCATGAATTGCGACCAATCATGGCCGCATCGTAGCCACGCCCCTGTGTGCAATATTTTTTGAGAATAAGTTTTATTAGACAGTGTTAATAGGAGTGTAACTGTAGTTTGTAATGTATTTATGAAGTGTTTTGTACACTTTTTTAATTTTGCAAAACAGTTTATCACAGATCTGAAATCGCGGTAAGGATTTTAGTGTAAATCAAGATTGCGCTAGCAAAATAACAATTTCGCTCCACTTGTAATATCAGCGCAATTTAAACGGCTCACAAACAATCAAAGAAGCAATAGCAATAGTTTGAGAGCCATTCGTAATCTACCCCTAACTTGGTAAATATGTCAATGGTAAAAGAAAATGACACGTCTTGTGATTATAATTTTAGTTTAAATCACATTATCATTCGGCTAGATTACGAGTTTTGGTTGGTAATGGTGTGCGGTGCTAACAAGCCTTTTTTTCTCACCGCTCACTTAAGACAACGCTTAAGTCAGCGGTAAGCTGGCTAAACGTGCTTGTGCACGATTTCCCCATAGGAAACAATGGGGCTGAGCTGGCTGAAAAAAAACCTAGCACCTGCAAGAAAGCAGCGTTCAGCTCCTAACGCAGCCCCATTGTTTCCTATTGGGAAATAAAATGTATGTCTACACCTGACACCTTAACATGAACCCCGAGTCTAAACACCCCTAACCTTACACTTATTAACCCTTAATCCGCCGCCCCGACATCGTCGCCACCTACATTATATTATTAACCCCTAATCTGCCGCTCCGTACACCGCCACCTACATTATACTTATGAACCCCTATTCTGATGCCCCCAACATCGCTGAACCCTACATTTTATTTATTAACTCCTAATCTGCCCCCCCCCACGTCACCGCAGCTATATTAAATTTATTAACCCCTAATCTGCCGCCGCCAACGTCGCCGCCACTATAATACATTTATTAACCCCTAAACCTAAGTCTAACCCTAACCCTAACACCCCCTAACTTAAATATAATTTAAATACATCTAAATAAATTTACTATAATTAAATAAATTATTCCTATTTAAAACTAAATACTTACCTATAAAACAAAACCTAAGATAGCTACAATATAACTAATAGTTACATTGTAGCCATCTTATGATTTATATTTATTTTACAGGCAACTTTGTATTTATTTTAACTAGGTAGAATAGTTATTAAATAGTTATTAACTATTTAATAGCTACCTAGTTAAAATAAATACACATTTACCTGTTAAATAAATCCTAACCTAAGTTACAATTACACCTAACACTACACTATCATTAAATTAATTACATAAACTACCTACAATTAACTACAATTAAATTAAATAAACTAAAGTACAAAAAAACCCCACTAAATTACAGAAAATAAAAAAATAATTACAATTTTTTAAGCTAATTACACCTACTCTAATCCCCCTAATAAAATAAAAAAGCCCCCCAAAATAATAAAATTCCCTACCCTACACTAAATTACAAATAGCCCTTAAAAGGGCCTTTTGTGGGGCATTGCCCCAAATTAATCAACTCTTTTAACTGTAAAAAAAAAAATACAATACCCCCACCAACACTACAACCCACACACCCAACCCTACTCTAAAACCCACCCAATCCCCCCTTAATAAAACCTAACACTACCCCCTTGAAGATCACCCTACCTTGAGCCGTCTTCACCCAGCCGGGCACAAGTGGACCTCCAGAGGGGCAGAAGTCTTCATCCGATCCGGCCAGAAGAGGATATTCGGACCGGCAGAAGTCTTCATCCAGGCGGCATCTTCTATCTTCTTCCATCCGGAGCGGAGCGGGTCCATCTTGAAGACATCCGACGTGGAGCATCCTCTTCCATCCGACGGCGACTGAAGAATGAAGGTTCCTTTAAGTGACGTCATCCAAGATGGCGTCCCTTCAATTCCGATTGGCTGATAGAATCCTATCAGCCAATCGGAATTAAGGTAGGAAAAATCCTATTGGCTGATGCAATCAGCCAATAGAATTGAAGTTCCATCCTATTGGCTGATCCAATCAGCCAATAGGATTGAGTTTGCATTCTATTGGCTGTTGTAATGTTTGATTTTTCCCGCTTGTGAATGTGTAATGCGTGTGTGCTATGTTTTGTGATTGTTGTTATTACATTTGCTGTGTGTTTTTTTTTGTGCATTATGTGGTATACGTAATATGACAGAGCAGTGCTTATTTCTCGCGAGATCGAGTGTTAGGTGAAAAATGTATGCTTCTCTGATTTCTCATTGATCTCTATGGGAAACTGTTTAACGCGGGCGTGATTAAGCGTATAAAATAAACGTGATAGGAGTCGCGTTAGGAGCTTGTTTTGAGATTCGTAATACCAGCGTTTAAATATAGTGCGTGTAAGAAATAAAAGACGCGTAGCTAACGCACTCCTTCTAACGCAAAACTCGTAATCTAAGCGAAAGATTTTGGTAAATTGCAGAATATTCTTGGTGGATATTAACTTTAAAGCAAACATTTTGGTCCAGATTACAAGTTGAGTGCTATTGATAGCACAGGGAATCAATCTATTCATTCTGGAATTCACAAATCAGCCAATAGAAATGCAAGGGCACCCCTATATAAGGAGGAATCTTGTATTCAATATTCAGTATACTGCGGTGACAGCATGAAGAAAGATTGAGTTGAAGATCAGAAGAGGACCGCCCAAGAAGACCGAGGAGCATCGCCATAGACTCACCGCTGCCCCCAAAGGAGCCAGATTCAAGATGGTGAGTCTAAACTTTGAGGTTTAGCTTTAGTTTTTTTGGGGGGGGTTTAGGATAGATTTGTTTTTGCAAAATAGCTAAGATTACTTTTTTTGCAAGAGTGCCTTTTTCAGGGAGATTTTTAGATTAGGATTTTTAAAGATAGTTTTTTTTTTTTATTTGCAGGGTTATTTCAGTTTTAGTATAGGGTTTCATGGGGTCTTTTTTAAGGGTACTTTTGTGTTAGGATAGTAATTTTTTATTTCTTGTAAAAAAAAATTGTAATAGTGGTGTATTTTTATTTTTTTGTAATTTAAGGGCTCTTAGGTTAGGGGGTTAAGTAGTGTAGGGGTTATTGCGGTGGGGGTTGTGGTGGTTTAGGGGTTAACAGTTTAGGAGGTTAATAGCAATGGTGGTTATAGTGAATTTGGGGTTAATAGTGTAGTAGGGTAATTTTCAATGGGGTATGTGGCAGATTTGGGGTTAATAGTGTAGCAGTGTTAAAAGAGTTGGGGGATTTGGAAGTTTAGGGGCTATTAAAGTAAAGGTTTTATTGCGATGAGGGTTAGTGTGCAAGTATAGATTTTTTTAACTTCGCTACTACATTGAAGTTAATGGGGTTATTGTGATATCGCGAACATGATAGCCTGTGGTTAATCTTTTGCGCGCAAAATTTTTACTTTCAACTTGTAATACTAACGCTACCCGACGCACGCAAAAAGTTAACTTCTAGCAAAGTTAATGTTTGAGTAGGAGCGGTAATTACCGCTCCACTTGTAATCTAGCCCTTTATATTTGACTATTTGACTAGTTTGTTGTCTGCCATTTTTTTCCTAGTTTTATCCTAAACCTGTTATGTGCCTACCCTGATATTGGCTGCACACTTTTACCTTTTTATGGTTATTAATGTAACTGTATTACACTTACAATTAATGGTACGCTCTATACACAAACTAAAAGCATCCTGATAAAAGGTGATAAACATGACAAAAGTCACCCACTTATTGGATAAATATTGCGTCCAGTTATTAAAATATATTCAATCTATAAGTCATTAATTGGCAAGAGGACACAGCTCCTAGATTGTTGCTCCAAATTATTTACACCATCCTACATATGACTATACAATACATTTTTTTATAGATACTTACCTATAAAACAAACCCTAAGATAGCTACAATATAACTAATAGTTACATTGTAGCCATCTTAGGATTTATATTTATTTTACAGGCAACTTTGTATTTATTTTAACTAGGTAGAATAGTTATTAAATAGTTATTAACTATTTAATAGCTACCTAGTTAAAATAAATACAAATTTACCTGTTAAATAAATCCTAACCTAAGTTACAATTACACCTAACACTACACTATCATTAAATTAATTACACAAACTACCTACAATTAACTACAATTAAATTAAATAAACTAAAGTACAAAAAAACCCCACTAAATTACAGAAAATAAAAAAATAATTACAATTTTTTTAAGCTAATTACACCTACTCTAATCCCCCTAATAAAATAAAAAAGCCCCCCAAAATAATAAAATTCCCTACCCTACACTAAATTACAAATAGCCCTTAAAAGGGCCTTTTGTGGGGCATTGCCCCAAATTAATCAGCTCTTTTACCTGTAAAAAAAAAAATACAATACCCCCCCAACACTACAACCCACACACCCAACCCTACTCTAAAACCCACCCAATCCCCCCTTAATAAAACCTAACACTACCCCCTTGAAGATCACCCTACCTTGAGCCGTCTTCACGCAGCCAATAGATCCAATCAGCCAATAGGATTGAGTTCGCATTCTATTGGCTGTTGTAATGTTTGATTTTTCCCGCTTGTGAATGTGTAATGCGTGTGTGCTATGTTTTGTGATTGTTGTTATTACATTTGCTGTGTGTTTTTGTTGTGCATTATGTGGTATATGTAATATGACAGAGCAGTGCTTATTTCTCGCGAGATCGAGTGTTAGGTGAAAAATGCATGCTTCTCTGATTTCTCATTGATCTCTATGGGAAACTGTTTAACGCGGACGTGATTAAGCGTATAAAATAAACGTGGTAGGAGTCGCGTTAGGAGCTTGTTTTGAGACTCGTAATACCAGCGTTTAAATACAGTGCGTGTAAGAAATAAAAGACGCGTAGCTAACGCACCCCTTCTAACGCAAAACTCGTAATCTAGGCGTAAGATTTTGGTAAATTGCAGAATATTCTTGGTGGATATTTACTTTAAGGCAAACATTTTGGTCCAGATTACAAGTTGAGCGCTATTGATAGCACAGGGAATCAATCTATTCATTCTGGAATTCACAAATCAGCCAATAGAAATGCAAGGGCACCCCTATATAAGGAGGAATCTTGTATTCAATATTCAGTATACTGCGGTGACAGCATGAAGAAAGATTGAGTTGAAGATCAGAAGAGGACCGCCCAAGAAGACCGAGGAGCATCGCCATAGACTCACCGCTGCCCCCAAAGGAGCCAGATTCAAGATGGTGAGTCTAAACTTCGAGGTTTAGCTTTAGTTTTTTGGGGGGGAGTTTAGGATAGATTTGTTTTTGCAAAATAGCTAAGATTACTTTTTTTGCAAGAGTGCCTTTTTCAGGGAGATTTTTAGATTAGGATTTTTAAAGATAGTTTTTTTTTTTTATTTGCAGGGTTATTTCAGTTTTAGTATAGGGTTTCATGGGGTCTTTTTTAAGGGTACTTTTGTGTTAGGATAGTAATTTTTTATTTCTTAGTATTGTAGGGGTTAATAGTTTAGGAGGTTAATAGCAATGGTGGTTATAGTGAATTTGGGGTTAATAGTGTAGTAGGGTAGTTTTCAATGGGGTATGTGGCAGATTTGGGGTTAATAGTGTAGCAGTGTTAAAAGAGTTGGGGGATTTGGAAGTTTAGGGGCTATTAAAGTAAAGCTTTTATTGCGATGAGGGTTAGTGCGCAAGTATAGATTTTTTTAACTTCGCTACTACATTGAAGTTAATGGGGTTATTGTGATATCGCGAACATGATAGCCTGTGGTTAATCTTTTGCGCGCAAAATTTTTTACTTTCAACTTGTAATACTAGCGCTACCCGACCCACACAAAAAGTTAACTTCTAGCAAAGTTAATGTTTGAGCAGGAGCGGTAATTACCGCTCCACTTGTAATCTAGCCCTTTATATTTGACTATTTGACTAGTTTGTTGTCTGCCGTTTTTTTCCTAGTTTTATCCTAAACCTGTTATGTGCCTACCCTGATATTGGCTGCACACTTTTACCTTTTTATGGTTATTAATGTAACTGTATTACACTTACAATTAATGGTACGCTCTATGCACAAACTAAAAGCATCCTGATAAAAGGTGATAAACATGACAAAAGTCACCCACTTATTGGATAAATATTGCGTCCAGTTATTAAAATATATTCAATCTATAAGTCATTAATTGGCAAGAGGACACAGCTCCTAGATTGTTGCTTCAAATTATTTACACCATCCTACATATAACTATACAATACATTTTTTACCTGGCAACTACAAAATATGGCTACTCATATCTATTACTGGCCCTTAGTTTGTTATACATTTGTCAAGCCCCTTTGTTATACATTTGTCAAGCCCTATATTACACACTATACTCTGGTTCATAGAATTAAATTTATCATACAGTGCACATGAGCACCTAAAAAAGAATTAGGCTATAACTTGTCATCTTAAACAGCTTTTCATTGGTATTACTATGCTACAAGAGAAAACTGCAAGATAAGAGCTTATTTCAAATGATGCTCCAAAATTTTCCATTCAGGTTGAGGCGCTCACTGTGGAAATTAACTGAAGCCTTTTAATACGTTGCTCTTGGCAGATAAAGTCTCATGAGAGAGATTTCATAGTGTGACCGAGCATTAAAACAAGAAATGTTCCTAATACGTTATATATAAATTCAGTAAACATGTTTTTGAACAGAAAGCATTTTGTTTATTCCTCTGCAATTTTGCCTCAGATTCTAAAAAAAAAATATTCTGCCTTGACAGGCTGTAGCTTCATCTTTGGATGTACCTTTATCCAAGAGCCACTGTTCACAGTTTAAATAAACTGCATTATATTGTGTCTTACTGAGTGTATGTGTTTATGTCAGCATGTTGGTAAGTCCACGTGTTTTGTGTGTGTGCTTTTGTAATAAAAAATATTAACATAAGTAAATGTTTTCAAGACTTGTTCAGGTCCCATTGCACTATATAAAAATGTATCAATATTGCAGACGGACAAGTTCTAAAGTAGAGAACCAATCTGCCTGCAATCCCCACTTGCGATGCAGTATTGTTTGGAAAAATTTAACATTGCAAAGCGCTCTTGTGCAATCCTTCCGTCTGCTCTCATGCAACAAAATACCCAAGAGCAGGGCATGTCAGTCATCCTGAACAAACAAATGTCAGGTGGTTTATCTATCCACCTCAGAGGCGTGCAGAGAGGATAAAGAAGCATTCTTAAAACCAATTTGATCTGGATGATTGATAGCCCCCGGTAGCATTGCACAAGCGGCAGCAAATGCGGGCAGTCGAGGTTCCTGATAGCGAACCTTGTCCACCCAGCAAATGATAAATAGGGGGCCCTAGAATTAAAATAACAGATGTGCTGAATGATAGTAGTCTTAGATTAGTTACAAAAAAACAAAAAAAAAACAGCTGACAAGTAAGATTTAAAGGTATATTCCCTTTATTCAAACACATAAAGTTGCAGGTGTACTTATGTTAAAATTACATGCTGTAACAAATGGCCCTTTAATATAGAGTATACTGAATGTTTTTTCCCCTGTATAGCAAACTATAATAATATATAATAATAATAAATATATATATATATAATGTACCTTTTAGAATAACATTTTTACACCAACCATAAAGATAGATAGATAGATAGATAGATAGATAGATAGATTAGTCAGAGCAGAGAGCATCCAAAGAGTCACACTTGAAAAGAATGCAGCATATCCCACATGGAGCGCACAGGCACAGCCTTGAGTACTCCAGCTTTTCTGGACAGGACTATAGCTGTACTGTCTGGCACTCTGGCAAATCCTGCACTGTACCCCAAAGTTACTAGGGGAAGGGAGTTTCTACAGGGAAAGTAGGTACGGAAAATGAGGAGGGAAACCTTCATGCTCTGGAGGGTCCCAGCAACAGTCTGCTTGATGTATGCTGCTAGAGGTCTGTGAAGCTAATTGCACTGTAGCAGAAGAGGGCAAAGCTGTGAGGACTAGTGAGAGACCCCCCTGCTACTGGAGGGTAAGGGAACTTTACTGCTCCATTCACTTTTGCTGTAGTTCTACCTACAACTCAAGCAAAAAAAACAGCAGCAAAATTCACCTATTCATGCAATCAATGTGGTAATATGTTGCCCTCATTCTGAATGCGAATTATGAATGTAGATGCAGAATTAATAAGGAATATTTATATTCAATGTTACTCTTCCTTCTTTGACAGGTTTAAGATGGGGAAGGTTGTTGGATAAGTGTCTGTGTGGCTCACATTTTATTCATGTGCCTTATCCTGTGTGAGCGTGTAATATTTCTGTGTAAGTAAAAAATACCTTGTGTGGGTTGTTTTTAAAAGTAAACACAGAAGTGACAGTGCTGAATAGATAGGATGGTATTTCCATGCAGAGTTATATGGAATTTACATCATATGAGGTGTACTTTTATCCTAGATAAATGCTTACAAATGGAGTGCTAAATATTGCTTTCATGAAAGTGATATTAGCGCGCCACTGTGTAATTGTCAGGGTGCCAGTAATCAGACTGAGACGAGAAGTGCAAAAATAATCACACCTTTATTAATAGCAAAAAATAATAAAAAGTCCACAAGTCAAATAACAAGCCAGGAATCAAAACCAGAGCTTATAGTCAGACGAGCCGAGTCAGGAGCCAAAGCGAGTAGTCAGACGAGCTGGAATCAGGAATAAGGAGAACAGCAGAGTCAGGAACAAGCCAGGGATCAGGAACCAGGAGGGACGTCAGACAGCCAGGTAATACACAGGAGCTCTCACAAACAGGTCTGAGACAACGCAAGGGCAAAGCATACTGAACAGAAGCCCTTTAAATAATAAGTGATGACATCACAATTCTGAGACTGCATTCTGTCTCACACGGATGATGTACACCAGACTGGCCATAAAAGGAAGTGCAGGAAATGAGCAGCATCACACAGTATGCACCAGAGTCAGCAAGAGAGGTGAATAAAATGGCTGCCAGCAGCACATGGCAAACAAAACAGGGAAAAAAACCTGACAGTACCCTCCCCTCAATGACCCCTCCCCTGCGGGAGGACAAAAGGCTTATTGGGGAAACAGGCATGGAAGGCATGGAGGAGGGCGGGAGCATGAACATCAGAGGAAGGAACCCATGAATGCTCCACCGGACCGTAGCCCCTCCAGTGAACCAAATACAATGCGCGGCCCCTGGACATACGAGAGTCAATAATGCTGCTGACCTCATACTCCTCATGGTTGTCAACAAAGATAGGACTGGGATGAGGCAACATAGTGGTAAACCGATTACAAACCAATGGTTTCAAGAGGGAGACATGAAAAACATTGGAGTTGAGCATTGCAGGAGAAAGGTCAAGAGCGTAGCCCACAGGATTGACCTGTCGGAGTATTCGAAAAGGACCAACATAACGGGGAGCCAGTTTATTGGAAGGCACACAAAGATTCAAGTTGCGGGAGGACAGCCAAACTCTCTCACCAACCTGGTAGGAAAGCGTGGGCAGACGCCTACGATCAGCCTGGAACTTTTGGCGCTGCATAGAACGATGAAGGCAATCCTGAATCTGCACCCACGTGGAACGGAGTTGACGGAGATGCTCCTCCGAAGCCGGAATAACCTGAGACATGAATGAATCGGGCAACAAGGATGGTTGAAACCCATAATTTGCCATGAACGGGGATAACTTGGAGGAAGCATTACTAGCACTATTACGAGCAAACTCTACCCAAGGTAACAGTTCAGACCAATTATTGTGGTGATCTGAGACATAGCAACAGAGGAACTGTTCCAGAGCTTGATTAGATCATTCCGCAGCCCCATTGGATTGAGGGTGATATGCCGAGGAGAAGGAAAGCTGGATCCCCATTTGAGCACAAAAGGAACACCAAAATCTGGAGACAAACTGGCTACCCTGATCCGACACTATGTTCTTGGGTAACCCATGTAAACGGAAAACCTCCTAGGCAAAAATTGAAGCAAGCTCCTGAGCGGTAGGCAACTTCTTCAAGGGAATGCAATGTGACATTTTAGAAAAATGGTCAGCCACCATAAGGATAACAGTATTGCCATTGGAAACAGGGAGCTCGACAATGAAGTCCATGGAAAGATGTGTCCAAGGACGCTCACCATTAGCAATAGGTTGAAGAAGACCCACAGGAAGACATTGAGGAGTCTTATTCTGTGCACAAACTGAGCAGGAGGCAACATACGCAGCAACATCAGAACGAAGACCTGGCCACCAGAATTGTTGAGTGACAGATCAAATCATTTGGTTCTTGCCTGTGTGACCTGCGGCTTAAGGATAGTGGTAAGTGTGCAAAAGTTTAGTTTGAAGATTCTCAGGAAAGAAACACTTACCACTAGGTTTCTCAGGAGGTGCATTGGTTTGTGCAGCCAGGATCTCCTCCCCCAAGGGAGAAGTCACATTAGTACGTATGGTAGCCAAAATATGGTCAGGAGGTATAACTGTAGTAGGTACAAACTCCTCCTTGGACAGAGGGGAAAATTGTCGAGAGAGGGCATCAGCCCTAACATTCTTACTACCAGGCAGGTAGGAGACCACATAATTAAACCGAGACAAAAATAGCGCCCATCTGGCCTGTTGGGGGCGACAAAAATTTTGCTTCAGATAGATAAGTTAAATTCTTTTGGTCAGTAAGAATGAGCACTGGCACGCTAGTACTCTCGAGAAGATGCCTCCATTCCTTGAGTGCCAAAATTATGGCCAGTAATTTCCTGTCACCAATTTCATAATTGCACTCCGCTGGAGACAATTTCTTAGAGAAGAAACCACACGGATGCAAGGAACCATCAGGCGTAGGACGTTGAGACAAGAGGGCACCTACTCCAGTCTCAGATGCATCGACCTCAAGAACGAAAGGCAGGCCTGGGTTAGGATGAGCCAGAACTGGAGCAGCAGCAAAGACAGTCTTAAAGGGCCACTGTAAGTAAATATTTTCTATGCCTGTTACTAACTAACTACCTCAAATACACTTTTTATCAATAGCATTTCATTAACATATCTCTACCGTATATCAGAAATCTTGTCTGCAAATTTAATTGTTTTCCAAACCCAATCTGTGGGTATCCTTTGCTCTGTACCAATCCGCTTACAATACCTAGGTTTCAAAATGGCGCTTTAAACACAAAGTTATTGGTTTAAGTATTTTGAACATGCAGTGCTGAAAATAGTGGGCAGGATAACATGACATCATCAACTAATAAAAGATATAACTTTTAGAACATTATGAAACTTCGTTTTGGAGAAAATATAGGTCAGTAGGTTTTAATTAATGTTTATTAACTTTAATATGTTAGTTGTTTAGCTTAAAAATTATAACCGAAAGTAATCCTTTAAGACTATCAAAGGCCTTATTGGCAGTAGATGACCAATGGAGTGGATCATTCTCTTTACGGGTCATGTCTGTGATAGGTTTGACCAAGGAAGAAAAGTTTTTAATAAACTTTCTATAGTAATTGGCGAACCCCAAAAAAGTTAAATAGACCGAAGACCAACTGAGCGAGGCCACTGCAGAACTGCAGATAACTTGTCAGGATCCATGGAGAACCCTGCAACTAAGATAACATAACCTAGGAAGGTTACTTCAGCCGTGTAACATCAGAACAATGAGCCTCAAGTGTGGGTGAGTGTATGAGGATGTCATCCAAGTACACCACAACACACTGTTGCAACATATCTCGTAGGACATCATTAATAAATTCCTGGAAAACAGTAGGAGCATTACATAGGCCAAAGGGCATTACAAGATACTCATAATGCCTGCTCCTGGTGTTAAATGCTGTTTTCCATTTGTGGCCCTCCTTGATCCTAACGAGATTGTACGCTCCTCTCAAATCAAGTTTAGTAAAGACTGTAGCTCCCTTGAGGCGGTCAAAGATTTCCGTAATGAGCGGAATAGGGTAAGCATTCTTAATGGTAAGATGATTAAGACCCCTATAATCGATACATGGTCTTAACTCGCCACCCTTTTTCTTCACAAAGAAGAAGCCAGCCACTGCAGGAGAGCAGGATTTGCGGATGATCCCCCGCGACAAGGCATCGGCAACATACTCCTCCATAGCACAATTCTCCGCAACAGACAGAGGGTAAACATGGCCCTGAGGAGGAATGGCTCCGGCTTTCAGGTCTATGGCACAATCGTAAGACCGGTGAGAAGGCAACATACCGGCATGCACCTTGTCAAAAACGTCTAGGAACTCTCGGTACTTTACTGGCAATAGAGATACCAAAGAAGTGCACCAGACTTTAACTGGTTTCCAAAGACAAGTGGAAATACATTGCGGAGACCACAACAACATTTTCGGACCTGCGTCGGTCGAGACTGGGATTGTGCTTTTGGAGCCACGGATAACCAAGAACAACTGGAAAATGCAGAGAGTTTATCACCTGGAACTAGAGGGTTTCGAAATGGAGAGTCCCAACAGCCATGGATAACGGAGCAGTTTCGCGAGTAACGAGTGCGGGCTGAAGGGGCCTGCCATCAATAGCCTCAATAGCAAGTGGAATGGACCGAGGCAAAACAGTAATGGAGTGCTTTGATACAAAAGCACTGTCAATGAAATAGCCCGCAGCACCGGAGTCAACAAGAGCCTGGGTGGCTATGGAGGAGTCCACCCAGGAAAGGACAAGCGTGACCAAAGGTTTCTCCCTTAGTGGTTCCGGGGACAAGGATAAACCACCCAAGGTCTGCCCCCGACAGGACCTTTGGTGTGAGTGTTTCCCGGCCGTGTAGGACAAGACTTCAAAAGGTGGCCCTGTAACCCACAATAGAGACAGAGCCCCTCCCTCCTCATAAAGGTCCTCTCTGCCGCGGAGAGACACGTAAATCCCAACTGCATCGGCTCAGCAGTACCTGGTGACTCGGGACCAGGAGACAAGGGAGGAGAGGGAGGCATGGGTGGGAATGAACACGTAGGAGACAATGGAAAAGGAGGCTTCCGCAAGCGCTCCTTGAAAGAGGGCCTCTTACTTAGTCTGATGTCAATTAGGATAAAAAAAACACACCAATGCCTCGAGATCTTCTGGTAAATCTCTGGCAGCAACTTCGTCTTTAATCGCATCAGAGAGCCCATGAAAGAAGGTGGCAACAAGGGCTTCATTGTTCCAACCTACCTCTGCGGCAAGCGTACGGAACTCAATGGCATACTGAGCAACAGATCTTGTACCTTGCTGAATGGACATGAGTCGTTTAGCAGCAGAGGAGGAGCGAGCCAGAACATCAAACACCCTTCAAAAGGAGGCCACAAATTCAGGGTAATTTTAAATCACAGGTTAATTAGTCTCCCACAAGGGATTAGCCCAGGCAAGAGCTGTGTCAGAGAGTAACGAGATGAGAAATCCCACCTTAGCTCTGTCAGAGGGAAACACCTGAGGTAACATCTCAAAGTAAATGCCCACCTGGTTCAAAAACCCTCTGCACTGAATAAGATTGCCTCCATATCGCTGAGGTAGAGGTGCGGACATGCTCCTGGTAGGACTAGCTGCAGCAGCGAAAACAGGAGCAGCCATAACTTGCGGGACACTTTGGTCCAAATGTGCAGTGCAAGTCAGCAGGGTTTGCAGGGCTAGGGCAAATTGATCCAAGTGGTGATCCTGTTCATCCATCCTGGAAATTATGGCAGGTAAAGGCGGATTATTAGCACCATCAGGATTCATGGCCCTTGCGTAATGTCAGGGTGCCTGGAATCAGACTGAGACGAGAAGTGCAAAAATAATCACACCTTTATTAATAGCAAAAAATAATAAAAAGTCCACAAGTCAAATAACAAGCCAGGAATCAAAACCAGAGCTGGTAGTCAGACGAGCTGAGCCAGGAGCTAAAGCGAGTATTCAGACGAGCCGGAATCAGGAACATGGAGAACAGCAGAGTCAGGAACAAGCCAGGGATCAGGAACCAGGAGGGATGTCAGACAGCCAGGTAATACACAGGAGCTCTCACAAACAGGTCTGAGACAACGCAAGGGCAAAGCATACTGAACAGAGACCCTTTAAATAATAAGTGATGACATCACAATTCTGAGACTGCATCCTGTCTCACACGGATGATGTACACTAGTCTGGCCATAAAAGGAAGTGCAGGAAATGAGCAGCATCACACAGTATGCACCAGAGTCAGCAAGAGAGGTGAGTAAAATGGCTGCCAGCAGCACATGGCAAACAAAACAGGGAAAAAACCCTGACAGTAATAACAGCGTACCCTAATGTGCGCTGGTATTACACATTAACATAAATGTGAACACAAGACTCGAGTCTTGATAAAGGCCTATTACGGGCCGAAACGCGTAGACCGACTGGTAAGCCTCATTCTTTTATCTCACAGTTTTTATTACGTTATTGCGCTATGTTTTGTCTGTTTATTTCTTTTAGGTTGAGGATGCATTATTGATCCATTGTAGCTCTTTAAGCATTTACTCCGTTGGAGCAGCATCTTTTTCTACAAAAGTATCCTTTTTTTCACATTAGTAATTTTTTTACTTTTCACTGCAAGTTTTTTTTTTTAGTTTTTTTCTGAGTTTTTATCATTGCCTTTTTTTGCACCAAGGTTTTTAAACACCAGGTTCCACTAAAATTTTTATATATTTTTTACATTTCTTCTATTTTTGTAAGTTTGTTTCACTAAGGAGTAACACTCATTGGACACTTTTCAACCACAGGATTATGGTTTTTTCAAGGAGACATTGATTAATATCCACTAGTTCACTTTGAAGACTGTTTGTTTGGGTACTAAGTATCCCACAGAGAGCTCTGATTCTTCATCCTCTTTGTCCTGCAAGTACTGTTAAAAATATTGTGTATTTTGTTTTATTATTTTATGTTTTATATTCTGTATCCAAGCATGGATCCAAGACTTTTAATCTTGTTATAATAAAGTGAAATTATTTTACAGATTATTTTATAGCTTATTAACTTTATTTCTGTCATATCCCTTGCCTCCGTTGGGTAGGCTCCTGGGGCCTCATCTACACTGAGATGTGCTGTGTATTAGACTAGTATTATGTACTGTAATATTAGGTGTAACCCATAGCAGAGTGATATAACCTAATATACAGTACAATACTAGTGTAATTGTGATTAGTCCATGGCCATCCGAATGTTATGAATAAATCCGAACTAATTCTAGAATTCTATCAGCCAATCGGAATTAAGGTAGGAAAAATCCTATTGGCTGATGCAATCAGCCAATAGGATTGAGCTCACATTCTATTGGCTGATTGCATCAGCCAATAGGATTTTTCCTACCTTAATTTTCGATTGGCTGATAGAATTCCATCAGCCAATCAGAATTCATGGGACGCCATCTTGGATGACGTCATTTTACGGAATATTCATTCATTCATCCTAGCGTACCTAGCGTACCCTAGAGGCGGCGGATGCCATAGGAATCAATGGGAGTCTGAGAGCTGCAAAAGCTTATGTTCACATTGATTCCTATGGTAGTTTCTACACCTAACACCCTAACATGTACGACGAGTCTAAACACCCCTAATCTGCCCCCCCTACACTGCCGCAACTAAATAAAGTGTTTAACCCCTAAACCGCTGCTCCCTGAGACCGCCGTCACCTACATTATACTTATTAACCCCTAATCTGCCCCCCCTATACCGCAGGAACTCTAATAAATGTATTAACCCCTAAACTGCTGCTCCCGGGGCCCACCGCAACTCTAATAAAGTGTTTAACCCCTAATCTGCCCCCCCCTACACCGCCCCACCTACATTATACTTATTAACCCCTAAACCGCCGCTCCTGGACCCGCCGCCACCTACATTAAATTTATTAACCCCCTAAACCTACGTCTAACCCTAACCCTAACACCCCCTAACTAAAAGATCATTTAAATTAATCTAAATAAATATTACTATCATGAAATAAATTATTCCTCTTTAAAAATAAATACTTACCTATAAAATAAACCCTAAGATAGCTACAATATAACTAATAGTTACATTGTAGCTAGTTTAGGGTTTATTTTTATTTTACAGGCAATTTTGTATTTATTTTAACTAGGCTCTCGCTCACTTCCTGTCTGATAACGCCGGGTTTTTGAAAACCTGTAATACCAGCGCTGTAGGGAAGTGAGCGATGACATAACGTGCAAGTTAGCACCGCACCCCTCATAATGCAAAACTCGCAATTTAGCCCTTATTTAATACTTAGCTAAAAAGATGTTAAATGTAAGATATTTTATTTTGGGCAATGTCAATGAAAAAATATGCAAACGATGTTAAGTGTGATCACTGATTAGACACTTTTGTTTAACTTTTGGTTGCATGAATGAAGCTTCTACTGAAGTTATTTAATTGAACCCATATTTTTTCATGATTCAGTAGGAGCATGACATTTTAAGCAACTTTCTAATTTATTCCTATTGTAAATATTTCTTTGTTCTCTTGCTATCTTTAATTTAAAAGCAGGAATGTAAATCTTAGCAGCCAGCCCATTTTAGGTTCAGCACCATGGATAGCGCTTGCTTATTGGAGGCTTACATTTACCCACCAATAAGCAAGCATAACACAGGTTCTCAACCAAAAATGGCTCCTATGCATCACATTCCTGCTTTTTAAAATAAAGATAGCAAGAGAATGAATAAAAATTGAAAATAGGAGTAAATTAGAAGTTGCTTAAATTCCATGCTCTATCTGAATCATGAAAGAAAAAAATTGGGTTTAGTGTCCCTTTAAGTAATGTATTTATTTAATAACTAAACATACAAATTGTCTGAATTTACTGTATTTTACACAGTGTTTGTTTGGATCCCAACAAAGCCTATAAAATAGTATCTAGGTACCATGGGTTGTAAATTTTATCTTGGCATTTTTAAAGAGGTGAACACATGAATACTGGTATGACTGCAAATTTGAGTATTTGTAAAGCCTTATAATATATAAATATTTCTGTTAGTGATTTTTTTTAAAAACAGGTGAGTGTGATTTTGAGATATAGGTAGCCTCATAAATTACCCCCCCCCCCCTTTTCATCCCCTTTAAGTGGTTTTTCGGGAAATGGTAAAACACATGTTTCTTTATTTCTAAAGGAGAACCTAAATACCAATTTCCAAGTCTGTAACATATTTGGTTTTTGAGATGTAGGTATACTCATAAATGTCCGCCCTTTTTACCCCTTTAAGTGGATTTTCGGCAAATGGTAAACATATTTAAAATAAAATAAAAATTCACCCCCTTTTTTCACCCCCTTAGGGACGTAATTTCCAAAAATCCTTCCTTAGTGGGTGCCTACGTCATACAACAAAACAACATACCTTCCTACTCCCCAGCCCCATGAGACGCCCTACTGTTCATTCCAGCTGTGTAGCTTTAGTAATTTGCTACAGTTACTTGCCCTCATTACTTAACAGTTAGCAACAATACTACAGACCCGTATTTATATATGCAAAGACTCTCAGTATTTCTTAAAAATGTTTAAAAATGTTTATAACAGTTTATTGCATTTAATATTGCCGGTGGGATACACTTCCGGAATGTTAATTTCATTGTTTGATTTTCTGTTTTTTTTTTCTCATTCCTCCTAGGTTAACATATTAATGTAATTTTGTTCAATGTTCCTATGTTTATTTTAAAATATGCAGAGATGTGTTCTCTCAAACCGTGCTAAGCCCCTTGTCTTCCTCTTTTTTTTCTCTCTCCCCTCAAACTTTCTCTTTCTAGTTCTCTACCTCCTCGAGTTCCCATTCCCCTTTCCTCTTTTTCTCCCTTTCTTCCCCAACCTTAGGTTTATTTTACCTCTACCCATTTGAGTAAAGACCTACGCCTCAGAGCATCTCCCTTCCCTCGATTTTCCTCTGGTCCCATCAATCCAAATCCCTTGGATCTGTGACTCATTTTACCCTCTCAAGCGACCCACTAGATTACTCCACATTGCTCCTCCCCCGGCCACCTAGCGGTCACATACACTAATTCGACACGCAATGTCAGGCTTTCATACAAGTACTACTAATTACCATCCTCATAGCCACACAAAGGCCTCTAGTTATCAAGCCGCCGACTTTCTTGCATTCGACGGCACCAATACTCTCGCCTAAGATCGCCTAACATCGATGCCGCGGACCTGAATACGTTCGCCAAAATTATCAAGAAAGCTGTCAAAAAGCAGCGTACCAAGTGGGGGGGGCGATGAGCAGCGGACTGTTGTTAACTAACAGTCATCGATCTCGCTGCTCATCGGCTTATTCGCAGCTTTCTTGCTACCCTGTCACTAAGCACCCACACTAAACTATACTGTTTAAACCCCTATACTGCCGCTCCCGGAGCCCACCACAAATAAATAAAGTTATTAACCCCTAAACCGCCACTCCTGGAGCTCACCGCAACTCTAATAAAGTGTTTAACCCCTAAACCGCCGCTCCTGGAGCCCACCGCCACCTACATTATATATATTAACCCCAAAACCGCCGCTCCCGGACTCCGCCGCCATTAAATAAAATGTTTAACCCCTAAACCGCCACTCACAGACCCCGCCGCCACCTACATTAAATTTATTAACCCCTAATCTGACCCCCCTACACCGCCGCCACCTACATTAAATTTATTAAACCCTAATCTCCCGCCCTCAACGTCACGGCCACTATATTAAATTTATTAACCCCTAAACCTAAGTCTAACCATAACCCTAACACCCCCCTAACTTAGATATAATTTTAATTAATCTAAATAAATATTACTATCATGAAATAAATTATTCCTATTTAGATAAAATATTTTTTATTAACCACAAACCTCCTCCTTGTTCATCAGGTAAATGACATGTAACTTACAATGAGAAAGAGAAAAAAAGACAAGAAGAACATTAGGCAGCAAAACACCTATTACCTTATACACAGTTATAATCTTTATCTAAGCTGCTATATTTTCTACGATCCATCTCAGAATATGTGGAGGCTTCTCTCATTTTCATACTTTTTCCTTTAGTTTCTCCTTTTAAATGTCAGTGGATACAACAGTCTATATCGGAGAAATGTAATCTTGGGGGTGGTATTCTTATCACTTTAGCAATATTATTAATCTAACTAGAACCAATGAACAAAACTCAACAAATCTCAAAACACAACATGTGAAACTAATGGAGTCACGGGCACCCATCGCCCTAGTGCTTGTCTATATGGCTAATAGTAGCTTCCTCATCAATTTTCCCTATATTGGGTAACCTATCATGTCTGATCGGCAACTATTATTCTCTAGGACTTCTCTGCCTTTCTCCCTAACTTATTCTTCCATTACCTTTAAGTATCCAGTAAAACCAGATCTTCTGGAACGCAGGCCCTGTATCCTGTATAACTGCTGCTGTCTCGTACATCGAATAAATCATCTGTATTCTAGTTAAAACCTCCGTCCATGTAGGTATCTCATTTTTCCAGTATTTAGCTATAGCTATTCTTGTGGTGGTACAGAGGATTCGGATAAAAGTATTTATATGTGGATTTAATCCCGGAACTGTCTCGTGCAACAGTGCCTGGGCCGGTGTAAGCGAGATTCGTTCATCTAGTAATATGCTCAGCAGTGCAGATAACTCCCCCCAAATGTTTTGGACTTTAGGGCAATCCCACCACATGTGGAGATATGATCCCCTAACCTTACACACTCTATAACAGTGGCTAGAACCTCCTGGTGTCATATGGGTTGTTTTTACTGGTGTCAAGTACCATCTAAAAGTTGTCTTCAGTATGTTCTCTCTGAGGTCTGCACTAATAAGGCCCCTACTAGCGTGATGGAATATATCACTCCATTCGTCTATCGTATGTTCCTTCGCTATATCTCCCTCCCAGTTTAGTAGCAGTGTAGTTTTAGTTAAGTATTTATTTTCCTGCAGCGATATGTATAATCTAGAGATTGCTTTCTTGGGTCTGTTAACTGCTGTACATACATTTTCAAGAGTCGTCCTTTGACTATGTGTTCTAGCACTATTAATGTGTATTCGTATAGCTGATGTGACCTGTAGGTAAAGAAACCAGTGTATCTGAATAGGCTCTAATTTTTGTCTGAGTTGCGTGAAGGTCAGTATTTTACCTTGTGAATACAACTCCGCCACCCTGTATAAGCCTTTATTTTCCCATTTCTTTATATGGTATCTAAACTCTTCATTTAATAAAAATTTTAGCGGCATTATTAGGGATTGCTTAGGAATTAACTTCCCTATCTGCTGGATCTTAGTCCATTGTTTCTTAGTCATTTGCGTAATTTTGTTTTGGTAAGCTTTTGGGTCTTTGTTCTTTACAGTACCCCATATAATGTCGTCAGGTTCCTCCATCCCCCCCATGGTTGCCTCCAAAGCGGGCCAGAGAACATCTTTCTGTCATCTACCAAGTATTGAGTTCTGCGCCAGTCTTGCTGCTGTGTAATAATCCTGTAAATTGGGAGCACCCCCCCCCCCCCCAACTGTCTATGTCTCGTCAGAATTTGATGTGGAATCCTTGGGTGTTTATTGTCTCTCAAGAATCTATGTATGTCTCGTTGTAGGTTATCTAAATCTGATCTGTTAATTTTAATTGGGAGTACCCTAAATAAATAAAGAATTCTGGGCAAGATCGTCATCTTAACAGCAGATAGTTTCCCATACCAGGAGAACCCCATTTTCTTCCATTTCCCCAGGTCTGATCTAATTGCTTTGTATAGAGGAGTGTAGTTTGCGGCATATAATTTGGAGGAGTGAGTAGTCAGTTTTATCCCTAAATATTTTAGGCCACCTGAGACCCATTTGAAGTCAAAGTTTGTCTCAATCGCCTTAATGGTGTGTTTAGGTATCGACAAGGAAGGGCTTCTCACTTTTCTACATTAATTTTATAACCCGATATTTGGGAGAATAATTGTATAGCGTGATATACATGCGGCAGCAAAATCAATGGTTTCGAGATGGTTAGTAAGACATCATCCGCAAACAGGGTGATTTTATGATGTGTCTTCCCTATCTCCAATCCCCAAATATCAGGGCAGTTACGTATATATGCAGCTAGGGGTTCTATGCATAGCGCAAAAATTAAGGGTGATAGAGGGCATCCCTGTCTCGTACCATTAAGAATACGTATAACCCTAGACTGATGTCCAATTGCTCTGACCTGAGCTGTAGGTGTCGAGTATAGTCCCTCAATAGCTTTCATAAATCGCCCTTCGAAACCCATTGATACCCAGTGATAGCAATCTCACCATATATTTCCAATCAACCCGGTCGAATGCCTTCTCCGCATCCAAAGATAGGATCAGAGAAGGCATCCCCCTGTCCCTGAGAAAATCAATAACCAATACCATTCTACGGATATTGTCTGGGGCTTCCCTGTCCTTAATAAATCCGACTTGGTCAGGGTGTATAACTGAGGGTAGGATGTTTTTCAATCTGTTAGCTAATATTTTTGTAACTATCTTGAGATCCTGATTGATAAGGGAGATCGGTCTGTAATTAGCACACAGGTGAGGATCCCTTCCCTGTTTTGGAATCACCACTATCTTAGTCGTCCTTTGACTATGTGTTCTAGCACTATTAATGTGTATTCGTATAGCTGATGTGACCTGTAGGTAAAGAAACCAGTGTATCTGAATAGGCTCTAATTTTTGTCTGAGTTGCGTGAAGGTCAGTATTTTACCTTGTGAATACAACTCCGCCACCCTGTATAAGCCTTTATTTTCCCATTTCTTTATATGGTATCTAAACTCTTCATTTAATAAAAATTTTAGCGGCATTATTAGGGATTGCTTAGGAATTAACTTCCCTATCTGCTGGATCTTAGTCCATTGTTTCTTAGTCATTTGCGTAATTTTGTTTTGGTAAGCTTTTGGGTCTTTGTTCTTTACAGTACCCCATATAATGTCGTCAGGTTCCTCCATCCCCCCCATGGTTGCCTCCAAAGCGGGCCAGAGAACATCTTTCTGTCATCTACCAAGTATTGAGTTCTGCGCCAGTCTTGCTGCTGTGTAATAATCCTGTAAATTGGGAGCACCCCCCCCCAACTGTCTATGTCTCGTCAGAATTTGATGTGGAATCCTTGGGTGTTTATTGTCTCTCAAGAATCTATGTATGTCTCGTTGTAGGTTATCTAAATCTGATCTGTTAATTTTAATTGGGAGTACCCTAAATAAATAAAGAATTCTGGGCAAGATCGTCATCTTAACAGCAGATAGTCTCCCATACCAGGAGAACCCCATTTTCTTCCATTTCCCCAGGTCTGATCTAATTGCTTTGTATAGAGGAGTGTAGTTTGCGGCATATAATTTGGAGGAGTGAGTAGTCAGTTTTATCCCTAAATATTTTAGGCCACCTGAGACCCATTTGAAGTCAAAGTTTGTCTCAATCGCCTTAATGGTGTGTTTAGGTATCGACAAGGAAGGGCTTCTCACTTTTCTACATTAATTTTATAACCCGATATTTGGGAGAATAATTGTATAGCGTGATATACATGCGGCAGCGAAATCAATGGTTTCGAGATGGTTAGTAAGACATCATCCGCAAACAGGGTGATTTTATGATGTGTCTTCCCTATCTCCAATCCCCAAATATCAGGGCAGTTACGTATATATGCAGCTAGGGGTTCTATGCATAGCGCAAAAATTAAGGGTGATAGAGGGCATCCCTGTCTCGTACCATTAAGAATACGTATAACCCTAGACTGATGTCCAATTGCTCTGACCTGAGCTGTAGGTGTCGAGTATAGTCCCTCAATAGCTTTCATAAATCACCCTTCGAAACCCATTGATACCCAGTGATAGCAATCTCACCATATATTTCCAATCAACCCGGTCGAATGCCTTCTCCGCATCCAAAGATAGGATCAGAGAAGGCATCCCCCTGTCCCTGAGAAAATCAATAACCAATACCATTCTACGGATATTGTCTGGGGCTTCCCTGTCCTTAATAAATCCGACTTGGTCAGGGTGTATAACTGAGGGTAGGATGTTTTTCAATCTGTTAGCTAATATTTTTGTAACTATCTTGAGATCCTGATTGATAAGGGAGATCGGTCTGTAATTAGCACACAGGTGAGGATCCCTTCCCTGTTTTGGAATCACCACTATCTTAGCCTGAAGCAGTTCCATTGATATTTCTCCCCCTTCCATAATGTGGTTCGCAAACACCACCAAGTGAGGTGTTAGGGTATCTCTATAAGCCTTATCGTATTCCCCTGGGAATCCGTCTGGGCCTGGAGCTTTACTTGGTTTAAGATCTTTGATAGCTGCCCGTACCTCTTTGTGTGTAATTTTAGCATTAAGAGTTTCCCTATCTTCATCAGAGATTGGTTTCAGGTTTGACTTGTGGAGAAAAGAATCAAATATTTTATCCGTCAAGGGGCAATGGTGTACTTTAGTCCCGTCATACAGTTCGCTATAAAATTGAGCAAATGTGTCTACAATTTCCTGTGGGTGGGTTGTCATGTGGCCCTTTGAATTCTGTATGCTCGGTATAGACAATGTTTGATAGTTGTCTCTAATTTTTTTCGCTAGGTATTTATCTGGTTTATTCGAAAAGATAAAGTAGTTAGTTTTTAGTCTGTGCGCCGCTTTTATGGATTGCTCATTTAGTATAGATTGCAACTTGTTCTTCGTGTTTGTCAGGTGTGTCAGCGTAGTGTGTGATAATTATTCCTATTTAAAACGAAATACTTACCTATAAAATAAACCCTAAGATAGCTACAATATAACTAATAGTTACATTGTAGCTAGTTTAGGTTTATTTTTATTTTTCAGGCAACTTTGTATTTATTTTAACTAGGTACAATAGTTATGAAATAGTTATTAACTATTTAATAACTACCTAGCCAAAATAAATACAAAAGTACCTGTAAAATAAATCCTAACCTAAGTTACAATTACACCTAACACTACACTATCATTAAATGAATTACCTAAATAAAAATAAATTAATTACAATTAAATAAAATTAGCTAAAGTACAAAAAAAACCCCCACTAAATTACAGAAAATAATAAAATAATTACAAGAATTTTAAACTAATTACACATAATTTAATCCCCCCTAATAAAATAAAAAAGCCCCCCAAAATAAAAAAAGCCCTACCCTACACTAAATTACAAATAGCCCTTAAAAGGGCCTTTTGCGGTGCATTGCCCCAAAGTAATCAGCTCTATTACCTGTAAAAAAAAAAAAGACAATAACCCCCCAACATTACAACCCACCACCCACACACCCAACCCTACTCTAAAATCCACCTAATCCCCCTTAATAAAACCTAACACTACCCCCTTGAAGATCACCCTACCTTGAGACGTCTTCACCCAGCCGGGCACAAGTGGTCCTCCAGAGGGGCAGAAGTCTTCATCCGATCTGGGCAGAAGTGGTCCTCCAGACGGGCAAGAAGTGAGCGTAGAGCAAAATTGAGCTCCATACCGCACTCCAATACCAGCGCTGTTGAAAGCTGCGGTGAGCTGGTTTTACGTGCTCGTGCACGATTTCCCCATAGACATCAATGGGGAGAGCCGGCTGAGAAAAAGTCTAACACCTGCAATAAAGGAGTGTAAAGCTCCATAGCGCAGCCCCATTGATTCCTATGGAGAAACAACCTAACATGAACCCCGAGTCTAAACACCCCTAATCTTACACTTATTAACCCCTAATCTGCCGCCCCGACATCGCCGACACCTACATAATGTTACTAACCCTTAATCTGCCACTCCGGACATCGCCGCCACTATAATAAACATATTAACCCCTAAATCGTTGCACTCCCGCATCTCAAACACTAGTTAAATATTGAAACAAACAGATTCCCCACAAGGAGGAGACCTGTAAATGCACCTGTCTCCACTGTATGGCCAGTGATCAATTTATGGTATTAGTCCATGACTATTGTCCCAATCACCGGTGAATGCTTGGCAAAACCTTAAATGCTTTACTTCTACTTACCCCCTCTCTTCACGGCCAATCTCTCTCTCATAGCCGTCAGTGTATTTTAGTGGCTTTAGGGAGATCTCTCTCCTGGGCTGAATGCAGTCCTGTTGGCAGTTCCTGGCTTGGAGGCACTCCACTCTAACAAGCCTTCCGCCTTTCTCAGTTGCGGCTCCAATGCTGTTTTAGGGAAACATCCTTCTCCGCTATTGACGTAGAGAGACACATACACTCACGTGGGGCGGCTTTTAGGGGGTAAGGCTAAGAAGCACTCTGTAATAGGCCAATGCCCCGTAGAGGGATTTTAAAAGAATTCTGGCTCACCTTCCAGGAAAGCAGTGCAGCACACTCCCGATTGACCTCAAGGAATTCACAAAAAAGAACGTTCGGAGTGGCAGCAACTTAAAACACAAGTAGTTTATTCAAAGTCTTGATAAAAACACGTACACACTTAGTAACATTACATGTGCCCTTCAGCTCATGACAAAGCTATGTCTAGAGCTGTCTTTTTGTGAACTAGTTAAATATTATTAACCCCTAATCTGCCACCCCTAACATCGCCGCCACCTACCTACATTTATTAACCCCTAATCTGCCGCCCCCAACGTCGCCGCCACTATACTAAATGTATTAACCCCTAAACCTAAGTCTAACTCTAACACCCACTAACTTCAATATAATTAAAATAAATCTAAATAAAACCTACTATTAATAACTAAATAATTCCTATTTAAAACTAAATACTTACCTGTAAAATAAACCCTAAGCTAACTACCTAGCTAAAATAAATACACATTTACTTGTAAAATAAAACCTAACCTGAGTTACACTAACACCTAACCTTACACTACAATTAAATAAATTACCTAAATTAAATACAATGACCTAAATTACACAAAATAAAAAGACATTTTCAGATATTTAAACTAATTACACCTAATCTAATAGCCCTATCAAAATAAAAAAGCCCCCCCCCCCCAAAATAAAAAAAACCTAGCCTAAACTAAACTACCTATAGCCCTTAAAAGGACCTTTTGCAGGGCATTGCCCCAAAGAAATCAGCTCTTTTACAAACAACCCCCAACAGTAAAACCCACCACACACCACACCCACACAACCAACCCCCCAAATAAAATCCTAACTAAAAAACCTAAGCTCCCCATTGCCCTGAAAAGGGCATTTGGATGGGCATTGCCCTTAAAAGGGCATTTAGCTCTTTTTCAATTGCCCAAACCACTAATCTAAAAATAAAACCCACCCAATAAACCCAAAAAACTAACACTAACCCCCGAAGATCCACTTACAGTTTTGAAGACCGGACATCCATCCTCAACAAAGCCGGGAGAAGTATTCATCCAAGCAGCAAGAAGTCCTCAACGAAGCTGGGAGAAGTCTTCATCCAAGCCGGCAGAAGTGGTCCTCCAGACGGGCAGAAGTCTTCATCCAGACGGTATCTTCTATCTTTATCCATCTGGCGCAGAGCGGCTCCATCTTCAAGACATCCGGAGCGGAGCATCCTCTTCTTCGACGACTAACAACGAATGAAGGTTCCTTTAAGTGACATCATCCAAGATGGCGTCCCTTGAATTACGATTGGCTGATAGAATTCTATCAGCCAATCGGAATTAAAGGTGAAAAATTCATATTGGCTGATCCAATCAGCCAATAGGATTGAGCTTGCATTCTATTGGCTGTTCCAATCAGCCAATAGAATGTGAGCTCAATCCTATTGGCTGATCGGGTACCTTTAATTCCGATTGGCTGATAGAATTCTATCAGCCAATCAGAATTCAAGGGACGCCATCTTGGATGACGTCACTTAAAGGAACCTTCATTCGTCGTTAGTCTTGAAGACGGAGCCGTTCTGCGCTGGATGGATAAAGATGGAAGATGCCGTCTGGATTAAGACTTCCACCCGTCTGGAGGACCTCTTCTGCCGGCTTGGATGAAGACTTCTCCCGGCTTCGTTGAGGACTTCTTGTTGCTTGGATGAAGACTTCTCTCGGCTTCGTTGAGGATGGATGTCCGGTCTTCAAAACTGTAAGTGGATCTTCGGGGGTTAGTGTTAGTTTTTTAAGGGCTATTTAAGCCCTTTTAAGGGCTATTGGTAGTTTAGTTTAGGCTAGGGTTTTTTATTTTGGGGGGGGCTTTTTTATTTTGATAGGGCTTTTAAATTAGGTGTAATTAGTTTAAATATCTGATAATGTCTTTTTTTAATTTTGTGTAATTTAGTGGGGTTTTTTGCAATTTAGGTAATTGTATTTAATTTAGGTAATTTATTTAATTGTAGTGTAAGGTTAGGTTTTATTTTACAGGTAAATTTGTATTTATTTTAACTAGGTGGTTAGTAAATAGTTAATAACTATTTAGTAACTATTCTACCTAGTTAAAATAAATACAAACTTGCCTGTAAAATAAAACCTAACCTTACATTAGTTATATTGTAGCTAGCTTACGGTTTATTTTATAGGTAAGTATTTAGTTTTAAATAGGAATTATTTAGTTATTAATAGTAGGTTTTATTTAGATTTATTTTAATTATATTTAAGTTAGGGGATGTTAGGGTTAGACTTAGGTTTAGGGGTTAATAAATTTAGTATAGTGGCGGCGACGTTGGGGGCAGCAGATTAGGGGTTAATAAATGTAGGTAGGTGGCGGAGATGTTAGGGGCGGCAGATTAGGGGTTAATAATATTTAACTAGTGTTTGCGAGGTGGGAGGGCCTCGGTTTAGGGGTTAATAGGTAGTTTATGGGTGTTAGTGTACTTTTTAGCACTTTAGTTATGAGTTTTATGCTACAGCTTTGTAACATAAAACTCATAACTACTGACTTTAGATTGCGTTACGAATGTTGGCGGTATAGGGTGTACCACTCACTTTTTGGCCTCCCAGGCAGACTCGTAATACCGGCGCAAAGGAAGTCCCATTGAAAAAAGACTTTACGCAAATTGCGTAAGTTAATTTGCGTTAAGGCCAAAAAAGTGTGCGGTGCCCCTAAACCTGCAAGACTCGTAATACCAACGGTAGTGAAAAAGCAGCGTTATGAGCCTTAACGCTGCTTTTTCACTCATACCGCAGAACTCGTAATCTTTTGAGATAATTTATAGCAAAAATACTGCACTTTTCAGAATAATGTTAAAATTGGAAAACCAACTAAACATAAGGGGTGCGGGCTGACTGTATTTACATACAGAGATATGCCAATGCTAAAAATGTATATCTATTTAACAATACACAAATAATAGTTTCTGGTCAAGAAATCCTAATAAATAAATTCTATAATTTCAATAATAAAATGTCAAACAATAGTGTTTAGTTGAAATAGTTTTTTATTGAAGATACACAGCTGAAATATAAAATCGGTACACTTTGTGGCAGTACAACAAAATAAGTTACTATTTATGAGGATACAGAGATGCAGTTCACAGGTTGTACAGTATACTTCTCTCAATTTTTGTTATACCTTCATATGAATAAACGAGTTTTAACCCCACTAACAATTAACTACTTCCCCATCCTCCCAACCCTCCCTCCCCCTGGAACAAAAGACCCTTGAACTTGGCCTAACTTCTAACTAAGAACATTTTCCGTCAAGCAGAGTCCTTCTTTTGAGAACTGTTGTATCAAGTTTCCCCTAGGTTATGGATATTGCTAATAAATTTAGTCCAGGCAACCACCCCTAAGCATATCTTTTCAGGATCCAATGGATCCATGTATTTTGAAAGCTTACAACGGTACCCTGTAACCAAGCAGCTGACTCAGACATAGTGTAGATATTCTCAATTTTCTCAAGTATTTCGGACCATTCTGGTGCACCCTCCTTCCATTTCCTAGCTATGCATAATCTAGTAGCTGTGCATATTATATTGACCCATTTATTGGTAGCCGAATTTAATGAATCCAGAGGGATGTGAAGCAAGGCTTTGGCAGCCGAGAGTGAGAATGAATCATCTAATGTATTCTTGATCAAATGTGCTACTCTATCCCATAAAGGTCTTATTCTCGGGCACTCCCACCACATATGCAGATAAGTACCTAACCCTGAGCAGCCTCGATAGCATAGTCTATTGTTCTGTGGGGTATAGTGTGAGGTTTTTAGTGGCGTGAGGTACCATCTGTATGCCGTTTTTAACGCGTTTTCGACAAGATCAGCTCCCACAAGCCCTCTACCTAGCGATGAGAATATGTGTTCCCATTCTTCTGTACTATATGTGGTTTCTAGGTCTTGTTCCCATAGATTGTGTAGTCTATGTTTATTAAAATTTTTCGCCTTCTGAATAGCAAGGTATAATCTTGTAATCATTTTTTTGTTTCTACCTGGTGTTAATATTATTTGCTCTAAGATAGTATTCGGGTTGGAGGCAGTGCTTAGTCTATATTTATGTATCGCGTGTGATATTTGATGGTACAAAAACCATTGTAGTGTATTGGGGTTAATTTTATCCCTTAATTGAATGTAAGTCAGCATTTTCCCTTTATCCAAGAAGTCTGCTACTCGGTATAGACCCTTATTTTCCCATTTAGATATCAGTTTTCGGAATTCTAGTGGTAGTAACATCCCCAGAGGTAAAATGGTTGTAAGTGGAGGGATTAGTTTCAGTGTTTTAGTTAATGTGCACCAAAGTGTTCTAGTATTGTCCGTTGTCTTAAGTTTGGCTAGTGGTTGGAGTTTAGTGTTTGTTGGGGACCAAAGAATGTCCCCTGGATTGTCATAACCCCCAATCTCTGCTTCAATGTTTGGCCATATCATGGTGCGGCAATCTTTTCCTAATAATGTGCATTGCGCTAGTCTAGCGGCTTGGTAGTAGTCGCGTAGGTTAGGTATACCCATCCCCCCTAATTGTTTATGTAGTTTTAATAAGTTAGAGGGTATTCTAGAGGATTTGTGGCCTCGGATAAATCTTAGGATCTCAGTCTGTAAGTCATCTAAGTATTTTAGTGGTATTCTAATAGGGAGGGCTCTAAATAGGTATAACAACCGTGGCAAAACATTCATCTTTATTGTTGCTTGTCTACCCACCCAAGAGAAACCGCCCTTTTTCCATTTATTTAGATCTGTTCTAATATTTTTGATGATTGGGGTATAGTTAGCTTTATATAAAGTATCTAGGGTAACAGTGATATATATTCCCAAATATTTGATAGTATGTTTGGCCCATTTAAAGTCAAAGTTAGTTTCTATCAATTTCTTTGTGTGTTCTGGAAGTAATATGGGGAGTGCCTCACATTTATCTGAGTTTATTTTGAAGCCAGAGATCTGGGAGAACTCGCCCAATACCTGATAAAGACTGGGTAAAGAAAGCATGGGTTTAGTGATCGTTAGCAGGATGTCATCTGCGAATAATGACAGTTTAAATTCCCTTTTATTTAATCTAACTCCATAGATGGTTTTCGAGTTCCGTATGCATGCTGCCAAGGGTTCCACACATAGCGCAAACAAAAGTGGCGATAAAGGGCAACCCTGTCTCGTACCGTTTAATATATGGATGGGTCTAGATTGATAACCCGCCGCTCTGATTGTTGCTATTGGGTCAGAATAAATATTTTTAATCGCTCCTATAAATTTGTCACCAAAACCCATGTGTTCTAGGACTGCTATCATATATATCCAATCCACTCTATCAAACGCCTTCTCCGCGTCCAAGGAAAGGAGCAGAGAAGGCGTTTTTGTTTCTTTCAAATATTCGACCAGGGTCACTGTGCGCCGAACATTATCAGGTGCTTCACGATCTTTAATAAAGCCCACTTGATCGGGGTGGATCAATGAGGGAAGCAGATGTTTAAGCCTGTTTGCCAAGATCTTGGTGAAGATCTTTACATCTTGGTTGATCAATGAGATCGGCCTGTAATTTGATGTTATTTTAGGGTTTTTCCCCGGTTTGGGTATTACCATAATTTTGGCCCGAAGAAGTTCTTGGGGGATTGGAGTTCCGCTTAGGGCGTCATTACAAAATTTGTGAAGATGGGAGCCCAAATCTGTTTTAAACAATTTAAAGTAATCTCCTGAAAACCCATCGGGGCCCGCCGCTTTACCTAGCTTGAGCTCTTTGATGGCGGAAGCTATTTCCATCAAAGTAATCTCCGCATCTAGGGTGTTTGCGCCATGTTCTTCTAACTTTGTTAAATTTGCTGATTCGAGAAGTGTGTGTCTCAATTGTGTTGTCTGAGGTGTGTGTAAGACCTTCCTCCCATCGTAGAGAGCCTCATAGTATTGGGCAAAGCATTCCACAATCTCCTGAGGGTGGGAGGTTAGCGTACCGTCTGATTTTTGTAGTTGTGTAATTGTGAAGGAGTTAGTTTTTTCTCTTAATTGATTAGCTAAAAATCTATCTGGTTTGTTGGCATGCAGGAAATAGTATGATTTCAATTTGCTAATAGCTCTCATGGAGTTGTCAGTTAGTATTTTATTAAGCTCTTTTCTTTTATTGGTCAGTGTAGACAGTGTCGAGTTGGACAGAGTAAGTCTGTGTGACTTTTCTAATTCTTCTATTTCTTGCTGAAGTGTAGCTGTTGCTGATCTGATCTTCTTTAAAAACATGTGTTTCTCTTTTATAAGTAACCCTCTAATATAAGGCTTGTGAGCAGCCCATGCTATTACTGGTTTGATTGAGGGAGTAACATTAAGTCTCCAGTATTCTTTAATATTATTAAGAATTCTATTGAATATGTCTGGCTGTTTCAATAGCGTGGGGTCATAAGTCCAAGATCTCTGTCTATTGATATCTGTGAGGCCTTTCAGTTGTATTTGAATAATTGAGTGATCTGACCAAACTGATGTATGGATGGATGAGGAGATCAGATTGGGTAACATTATCTGGCTAATGAATATGTAATCGAGTTTAGTATATGATTTATGGGCTGGGGAATAGTATGTATGATCAGTCGTCTGTCCGTATAATGAAGTCCAGGAGTCAACTACGTTGTGTGATTCTAATGTCTCTCTAATATTTTTAGTGATAGAGTTTAATCTACGTTGTTTATTTGTCAATTTGATGTTATTTGTTTCCTTTAGGATCTTCAGGTTTACATTAAAATCTCCCGCCACTATCATGAGGGTCTGCGACCATTGAGTTAATAAGTGTGAGAGGTTAGTGAAAAAGGTATGTTGTTGTTCATTAGGAGCGTAAATGTTGCACAGAGTTATTTGTGTGCCGTGAATGTTACCTCTCACAATAAGGTACCTACCCTCCTTATCCCTTATCACCTCTTCTTTAATGAATGAAAGCGAATTATGTAGGAGAATTGTTACACCTCTTTTTTTAGTGTCAATTGTGGAGTGAAAGTGTTGTGTGTAATATCTACTCCAGTGTTTAGGGATTTGACTATGAGTGAAATGAGTTTCCTGGAGAAATATAATCTTAGCATTCAAATTGCTGTATTGGGTGAGTGCTATTTTTCTTTTTACATTGGTATTTAGACCTCTAACGTTATGTGAGATAATCTGAAGTTTAGGATCCATTACCCAACTACCACCTCCTTAACCCCTCGTACCTGATTATCACATCTGACAAGAATTCGAACGTTATTTGACCTTGTCTTCTGGCCACCAACAGTATAGAGAAACTTTCTGGAACTCTGCTCGACGGAATTTAAAAGGAAAAAACAAAACCAAACATTAAATATAAACAAGCATGTAAGCATAAAAAAACATAATGTAACAATTGTATGTAGTGTTAAGTTCGTGATTACCTAACTACAATCTTATCATAGCACAACCTTATTATAGATATAATTCAGCAATCATGAGATATATGAACTCGAATATAGAGTGACCCTTTTGTAAGATTTTGTATGGTGCAAATAGTGGCCCGGGCGAAAGGATAGCCTGTGATAATTAAATTTTGGATTTAGCTATTCAAATGACATTTTAATTTTTAAACTTCGCTTTAAAGGCCATCTGTGTTACTTTTTGAGTATATTTGCAAGAGTCTCAAGTCTTATATTTATTTCTCTCGTACAAGAGCAGGCAAAGGTATAGTTACCACACAAAGGTATGAAACACCCGTCATAGTCTAGACAGTCTCTCAAGTCTTCTGTTTTTTCTTGGAAACTTTGGTCCAGCGATTTTGTTGGTTTGAGCCTCGTGGGATCTGTGAACGAACTCTAATATTGTCTTGAGGGTTGTCTGGGATCTCTGGGCAATCTAATTTTAGATGTTGGCAGATGTCTGGGATGTCTTGCTTTTCTCTAATGGTGAAGGAGTTGCCCTCATGTTGTATGAACAGGGCAAAGGGGAATCCCCATCTATAACTAATCTGATTTTTCCTCAGAAGTTGTGTCAGTGGGCGGAGGGCAAATCTCTTCTGGAGGGTCTTGATACATAGGTCTTGGAAGAATTGAACAATTGTCCCTTGAAATTTAAATGTTGGATTCTTCCGTGCTGCTGACATGACCTCTTCTTTTTCTTGGAAACAGAGGAATTTTACTATCACATCTCTGGGGGGATCTGAGTCCCTGGGTTTTGCTCTAAGAGCTCTGTGGGCTCTCTCCAATTGGAATTTACCTTCATCCAAGGAGCCTGTAATAGACTGGAATAGGTGTGTCAGATAGTTACGAAGTTCTGATGGTATAATTGTTTCTGGTATTCCTTTCAAACGGATATTGGACCTCCGACTCCTGTTTTCTAAGTCCTCTAACTTGTCATTAATGGCAGCCAATTCCTGCTGATGATCAGTTAGTTGTTGATTGATTGACGTGATGTCGTCTTCTATTGTTTCTTCTTTATCTTCTAAGGTTCCCAGTCTGGCACCTAATTCAGTGATGTCTTGCTTAATATCAGTAAGGCTGTTTGTTACGGTGTTTTGAAGGGAATCCATCTTTGCCCACATTTTGTCGAATATATTGGAAATGTCTTGTTTGGAGACTAAATTTTTTATATCTTTTAAAGTTACAGGGGTGTCACAATTTTCAGGAAAAGAAGTTTCACTTTCCCCCTCCATCTCCTCCTCGGTGACACCTCCACTTTTTTCTGGAGGTTTTTCTCCTTTTTGGGTTTTAAAAAAAATATCAGCTACTGCGGGTTTGATTGAGGCCCCAGACTTGCTCTGCCTTCTAACTGACATTGTGCAGTATATGGGTTGTAAGGTGAGGCTGATTATCAAAGTGAGCAGACTGTGACAGTGTGGTAAAAGATTTAGTGAGATTGCTCTGAAACCCTCTCTGTCTGTGTGGGTGGTTTTGTAACACGTAGCTGAATTAGGTACAAAGGGCTTTATTTCACTTTTATCATGCTAATTTTTCTGGGTTAACCAAAGTTCAAGTTAGAAAGTGAAACATCATCATCTTCCCTGTGTTGCTCACTCTTTTTAGTTATGATCCGGATCAAGTCATCTAATGTGGCATATCAGTCCCTCTGTGTGTTTTACTCTGTCATCTCCTTCATAAGGAATCGTATTTTCTAATTTGTGAGGCGGTATGCTGTGTATGTGCAGCTTTACTTCAGATATGTTATTACGGCATAAGACACTGTAACAGCAGCCACGTGTAAGCTCTATTAAAATGGCGTCTCTTTAAGCATGTTGCTGTCTCCTTCGATCTAAAGTAAGATTGAACAGCTGACCTCTCTTGAAGTGCTTACCGGCACATTTGCAGCTTGATTAGTTGTTCCGTGCGGGTCTCCTCATAGCCGGTAACTTATTTCTTATGTCCCGCTCTGTCCGCCATCACCCGCCAAGCATCGGGCGTGCTGATTCTCAGACAGCTTTTGAAAGCAGCGTCGCCCGATCAAGCAGATCTTAGAAAACCCTTGTAGCTATATTCCGGTGGGGTTTAGGGGTCCCTCAATGAAGCTTGGATTACTTTTTCATCGCATTTTGTGCTAAGTGTTGTCGGAGCACTAGAAATATGCGACCTCCATTGAGCTTGCCTAGGCTCCGCCCCCAAACAATAGTGTTTAAAGGGACAGTTCACCCAAATGTTTTCTCCCCTTTAACTTGTTACCAATGATCAATTTTACCTGCTGGAGTGTATTAAATAGTTTACAAGTAGCTACTTTACCCCTATTTTGGCATTTTAAATAGCAGATTTTGCCTGTGGTATCCCCACCTAGAGTAAACATTTGCATACTGGAGTCTAGGTTACTGATAAACCTAGGTAAACTTAGCCAGCAGAAGAAATTACACTCCCAGTGTTCAGGGTAGTTAAGTAATTAAATTATAATTTTCCATTGTTCTCTCTAAGTATTGAGCTTCGGTTTTCCAGACAAATATAAGATAAGGAAGCAAGTGTGTGTACAAAAAGTGATAACACAATGAGATATAATATAGCCTGAAGCTCAACCCACTGATAGACTGTGGTTTAAAAGCACAAAACCAACTATTACATATACACAAATAAACTTGAAAATACAATTTCTCATACATTTTATATTCTGCAGCTGGTATAACAAGTCATTGAAAATATATTAATATCAAAACAATTTTACAGTCTACTTTTAATCACACTAAGCATTAAAAGCATTATTATGGCTGAATCTTGAGCTACAACACGTTACAATGTTAATGTTTCATTTTCAGAAGCCATATAAATTACATTATGTTGTTCTATTAATACTCAGCATGATTCTAACAACACAAATGCTTTAAATGTTTAATAACATAACATTTATAAGTGTACTACACTTTTTTTTTTTTTTTTTTTTAACAAAGTGTGGATTAGGTTAAAAAATCCAGAGTAAATTCAGTAATTACTGTACCCCAGAGAGTACAATATCTTTCTCTTGAAAGCTTACAGACTGCATTCTTGTCAGTGAGACCTGCACTGCACAGGAGAAATTGTTGTTCTGCCACACGGAATACATGGCACAAGCTTGTTCCCATCCAGAAAAAAAAGACCTACTGACTGTCAGAGTGAAAAACACAGCGAATTATGTCTGCTGGACATCGCTGTCGGCATTTAACATTGCACAAGCATTTCTCCATCCAGCACATTCAGAACTGTTGTGTAATCAAGGGAGGCTGAGCTTATCACTGCCTCTCACCTTGACATTTGGTGATTTTTTTTATTTTAATTTTACTGACTGCACAACCCAGGTATATATATATATATATATATATATATATATATACCTTAATACATGTGTACACATATATAGACATATATAAGTGCATTGAAGCCCTTTGCAGTTAAGTAGATGAAAATATTGAAAAGCATATTTATGTAATATTCATATTTAATAAAGTGTTATACTGTGTATTTACTGTAAATATTTCGCATTGCAATGTTATGCACATAAGAGAATATGTTCTATGTATTTTGTAATAGATATTCCTATATATATATATATATATATATATATATATATATATATATATATATATATCTGTATAAATCTATACCTATATATAATCATATGTTTATATATTGTCCCAAAAAAACATCATATACAGTGGGTATTGAAAAGAATTAGCCCCCTTGAAAATAATCACATGTTGTTGCTTTGCAGCCTGAAAAAAAGACAGACGCAGGCTTTGTTAATCAAGTTTTAATTACTCAGTGCAACTTATAACATTCAAGTGAAAGATATAACACCAACATCTCAGACAATATAAAGAAAATTAAAAAACAACTGCGTTGCAAAAAGGATCACCCCCTTGTGTCAGTATTTTGTTGAACCACCTTTTGCTTTAATTACAGCCTTTAAACTGTTGGGATATGTCTCTACCAACTTTGCACATCTAGACTGTGCAATATTTACCCATTCTTCTTTGCAGAAATGCTCTGTTCCGATACATTTGATGGTGACCGTTTGTGGACTGTAGTCTTCAAGTCATGCCACAGATATTCAATGGGGTTTAAGGCTGGGCTCTGACTAGGCCATGCAAGGACATTCACCTTTTTCTCCTTCAACCACTGTGTGGTCATTTTTGCTGTGTGCTTTTGGTCATTGTCATGTTCGAAGTTTAACCTTCTTCCCATTGACAACTTCCTGGCAGAGGGCAGCAGATTTTCCTCAAGAATTTGACGTTTTTTTGCCCCATCCATTATTCCTTCTATCCTGACAAGTGCTCCAGTGCCTGCTGCAGAGAAACACCCCCATAACAGGATATTACCACCACCATGCTTTACTGTAGGTATGCTGTTATTTGGATGGTGAGCTTTATTGGATTTCCTCCAGACATATCGTTTGGTGTTGAGGCCAAATAATTCAATTTTAGTCTCATCTGACCATAACACCTTTCTGTCATGTAAGTGGCAAAAGTCCACAAGCTAGTGACGTATGGGATATACATTCCTACCAGGAGGGGGCAAAGTTTTTCAAACCTCAAAATGCCTATAAATACACCTCCCACCACACTCATTCCTCAGTTTTACAAATGTTGCGTCCTGTGGAGGTGGTGAAGTACGTATGTGCTTGATTTCTTCTATGTTAGGCGCTTCTAAGCATTTTTGAAGCCCAATTCCTCTCAGAGTCCAGTGTTTGTCAGAGGGATGTGAAGAGAGTATCGCCTGTTGATTTCATGGTTTCACTCATGGGAAATCCTTTCAAAGGCTCTCTGTTATCGGTCGTAGGGATTCCTTCTCTATCTCCCTTTTCAGATCGACGATAGCTATATGTGGATGGGTGTCTTCTGGTAAGTATGTATAATTTTTCACTCAGCTATATTTGGCACTTTATGTTATATTGTAAAGTTTTAAATATATGTTTTTACTTATATTTGCCATGAGTCAGGTCTATGTATATTTCCCTTTTGCAGTCTAGCAGTTTCAGTATGAGAATCATGTTTTAGGAAGTTTATTTAAACTTTTTTTCTTACCTGGGGTTTGTCTTTTTTTCCAATTGGACTTGTTTTTCCTTAATTTTTGTGGGCAAATCTAGGCTTGCGTGGACGCAAAATGCTGTTATTTATTGCATCATTCTTGGCGCAAAACATTTTTGGCGCGAAGTTGCGCCTATAGTGGCGCAAGTTTCGTCATTTCCTGCGTCTTTGTTGATGCTAGTTGTTTTGGCGCGAAGTCGCGTCATTTCCTGGTGTTATTTTACCCCACTTCATTTAATGCTTCTTGCTCTCTTTATATTATAGAGAGCTATGCTGTTTGCTTTTTTGCCTATTTTTTTTAGCATAAGCATTTTTTTCCATTCTTGAAACTGCTATATGAGGAAATTGGTTATTTTGTTTAAATGTTAATTTTTTCCTTTTACATTTTGCAAGATGTCTCAGACTGATCCTGACTATGATGTTACTGTAGAAACTAAGATGCCTGAACACATTTCTTCAACAAGCTAAGTGTTTTTTTTATTGTCAAGCTAATTTTATTCTCTTCTGCTCAAATATTTGGCATTTATTTATCTTATTTCATGCTGATAATGTTTCTATATGTACAAATACATTTACTGTTTTTCATTTTTCAGTTTAATGTACCTGATTAATTCTGCAGATTTCACATGTTATTACTGCAATCATAAGAAGGCTATGACTGTTTTTGTGTCTTCAAATAAACTTATAAGGTCTTTCCAAAATTGTTATAAGATTTAATCCATTTTGTTTTGACCGACAGCATACTTAAGTTTATTCTTCTGATGAGGGTTTCTTTGGCTCAAAGGATCCTGCCTCAGAGACAGTATTTGACAAATATTCTTTTTTATTTTTATAATTGAACATTTTTTTGTTCTTTATTAAGGAAGTTTTGATAATTTTAGGTATTAGGAGTCTAGTCCTCCTATTAAATATGTTTTATTAATTTAAAGATTTTTTTAAATTGCTCCTGAGGTTTTTTTCTCCTATTCTAGATGCTATCTATGATATGTTTGCTAGAATGGTTTAAACCTGATTCCCTTTTGGGAATGTGCTGCTATTTCTATGGAAGTTATTACTTATTTTCATGGTCTTTTTACGTTTCAATCTTACCTTAAAGAGCATATTTACATACTGTTTATATTCTTAGTTCAGCTATATCTATGACTGACATTGCTGCTCTCTCAACTTTATTGTTGGACAGTTAGTTTAAGAAGTTTTCAGATTCTGAAGTATATAACATTGTTTGTTTACGTCAAAATTTATTCATTTAAGATTAATTTTAAACCTATGTTTTTAGCTTTTCTATTTAGAAGAGCTCCATGGTTTTAATCTTCAATTTTGACATTGTCTAAATATATTTTATTATCTCTATCTTGTTAGGATAATAATTTGTTTTGATTTCTGTTATCTCCACTAAATCTGGAGGTAAAGAGTTTTTTCTGCCCTAGTTTTTGGCTGGTGATGTAGATCAGTTGGTAAAAGCCTTGACTACAAAAGCTTGTTCTAAGATCCAAGGGTTACAGGTTCATATCCAGCAGGGTTGATGCAGCCCTTCGGCCTTTCAAAGTCCATAAAATGTTTACCATTTATTTGGGAAATAATAACAACTATTACTATTCAGCCGACAATTTGGTTAACTCCGAGTGCAAGCGCTGAAAAAGCGTTTTTGAGTCCTACTAGGAAAAAAGCGCTATACGAATACTAGTTATTAAGACTGTTCTTCTGGTGGGGGGCAGATTAAGTTATTTTTTGGATGAATTCAGTCTATAGAATATTTTTCTTAGGGTTTTGAATAGATTTTTAGAATGATACCTTCTATGGGAAGATTCTTTCTTTCTCATGTTTCAATACACTCTGTGAAGGTTCAGTTTTTTTCTGAAATTTATTTCAGAACTGGAATTTTTTTCAGGGGTGTTTGTACCAGTTCCTTAGCAGGAACAGGGTTTGGGTTTCTATTCAAATCTATTCTTTGTCCCAAAGTTGGAAGATTCATTCAGACCAATCTTGGATCTGAAAACTTTAAATCGTTTTGTGAGTGTCCCAACTTTCAAGATGGCAACTATAAGGGCTATTATGCCTTTTGTTCAGCAAGGTCATTACATGTTCACAATAGTTGTACAGGACACTTATCCTCACATTCCAATTCATTCAGACCACTTTACCAAATTTTCGCTTCCATTTGATCTAGCAACAGCTCTAAGAATCTTTTCAAAGGTTCTTAGTGTCCTTCTATCTGTAATCAGAGAGCAGGGTATTGCTGTGTTTTCCTTATTTGGACGATATCTTGGTACTAGCTCAATCCTTTCATTTAGCAGAATCTCCCACAATTCCACTAGTGTTGTTTCTTCAAAGACATGGTTGGAGGATCAATTTACCTAAGAGTTTCGTGATTCCTCAGGCAAGGGTCACCTTTTTAGGTTTCCAGATAAATTCAGTGTCCATGACTCTGTCTTTAACAGTCAAGAGACAAATGAAATTAGTTTTAGCCTGTCTAAACCTTCAGTCTCTATTATTCCCTTCAGTGGCTATGTGCAGGGAAGTTTTTAGGGTTCATGACTGCAGCATTGGATGCGATCCCCTTTGCTCATTTTCTTATGAGACCTTTGCAGCTTTGCATGCTGAATCTATGGTGCAGGGATAATTCTCAGGTATCACAGTTGATATACTTAAAATCCCAACACTCAACTCTCTCTAACTTGATGGTTAGACCATCATCGTATTATTCAGGGAGCCTTCTTTGTTCGTCCTTCCTGGAATGTATTCTTAAAGATGCAAGTCTTACAGGTTGGGGAGCTGTCTGGGGTTCCCTGACAGCACAAAGGGTTTGAAAACCTCAATCATTATTTTAGAACTCTGTGCTATTTTCAGAACTCTTGAGGCTTGGCCTCAATTTAATAGAGAATGTTTAATTAGTTTTCAGACAGACAATATCACAACTGTGGCATATGTCAATCATCAGGGAGGGACTCTCAGTCCTTTAGCGAAGAAAAAAAGTATCTTGAATACTTTTTTGGGCGAAATTCAACTCCTGTCTAATTTCTGCAATTCATATCCCAGGTGTAGACAATTGGGAGGCAGATTATCTCAGGTGCCAGACTTTACATCCAGGAGAGTGGTCTCTCCATCCAGAGGTGTTTTTTTTTCCAGATTGTGCAGATGTGGGGCCTTCCAGAAATAGTTCTGATGGCCTCTCATCTAAGCAAGACAATTTCCAGATACCTTTCCAGGTTCAGGGATCCTCAGGCGGAGATGGTGGATGCGTTAGCAGTTTCCTGTTTTTTCAATCTGCTTAAATTTTTCCGCCTCTGGTTCTTCTTTCAAGGGTGATCTCCAAGATCATAATGGAACAGTCTCATGTGTTTCTGGAGCACCAGCATGGCCTCACAGGTTTTGGTATGTGGATCTTGTCCGAATGTCCAGTTGCCAGCCTTGGCCACTTTCTCTAAGGCCAGACTTTCTGTCTCAAGGCCGTTTTTCCATCAGGATCTCAAATTGTTAAATTTGAACATATGGAATTTGAACGCTTAGTGCTTAGTCATAGAGGTGTCTCTGACTCAGTGGTTAACACTATGTTACAGGCTCGTAAATCTGTTTCAAGAAAGATTTATTATCGGGTTTGGAAAACCTATATTTCATGGTGTTCTTTTCATAAATTCTCTTGGCATTCGTTTAGAATTCCTAGAATTTTATACATTCTTCAGGATGGTTTGGATAAGGTTTTGTCTGCAAGTACTTTGAAGGGACAAATCTCTGCTCTTTCTGTTTTATTTCATAGAAAGATTGCAAAACTTCCTGATAGTCACTGTTTTGCTCAGACTTTGGTTTGTATCAAACCTGTTATTTAATTAATTTCTCCTCCTTGGATTCTTATTTTGGATTTAATGATTTTGCAGGATCCTCCTTTTGAGCCTATGCATTCTTTGGATATTAAGCTACTTTCTTGGAAAGTGTTGTTTCTTTTGGCTATCTCTTCTGCCGGAAGAGTTTCTGGGTTATCAGCTCTCTCTTGTGAGCCTCCTTATCTGATTTTCCATCAAGATAAGCTGTTTTGCGGACTTCATTCAAATTTCTTCCTAAAGTTGTGATTTCAATCAACATTGGTAGGGAAATTGTTGTTCCTTCTTTGTGTCTTAATCCTAAGAATTCTCTGGAAAGATCTTTTACATTCTTTGGATTTCAGAAAGACTTCTAGTCTATTTGTTGTTTTTTTCTGGTTCCGGGAAAGGTCAGAAAGCCTTTGTTATTTCTTTGGCATCTTGGTTAAAGCTTTTTGATTTACAAAGCTTATTTGGAGGCGGGGCAGTCTCCGCCTCAGAGAATTACAGCTCATTCTACTAGATCAGTCGTTTCTTCTTGGGTTTTTAAGAATTAAGCTTCGGTTGATTAGATTTGCAAAGCAGCAACTTGGCTGTCTTTGCATACATTTACTATATATTTTTTAATTTTGATGTATTTGCTTCTTTTGAAGCAGTTTTTGGTAGAAAAGTTCTTCAGGCAGCTGTCTCAGTTTGATTCTACTGCTTATGATTTAAGTTTTTTTAAAGTTTATAAGAAAAACTTAATTATTGTTTGGATTAAATTTCTCAGCGGAAATAGCTGCTGTTATTTTATCCCTCCCTATCTAGTGACTCTTCTGTGCACTTCCACATCTTGGGTATTTTATCCCATACGTCACTAGCTTATGGACTCTTGCCACTTACATGAAAGAAAACATAATTTATGTAAGAACTTACCTGATAAATTAATTTCTTTCATAGTGGCAAGAGTCCATGAGACCCACCCTTTGTTGTGGTGGTTATGATTTTTTTTGTTTAAAAGCCCAATATTTTTTCCAGTTCCACTTTTTGCATGCTTTTTTACTCCTTTTTACACCTCACTACTTGGCTATTCGTTAAACTGAGGAATGAGTGTGGTGGGAGGTGTATATATAGGAATTTTGAGGATTGGGAAACTTTGCCCCCACCTGGTAGGAATGTATATCGCATACATCACTAGCTCATGGACTTTTGCCACTATGAAAGAAATTAATTTATTAGGAATCTTCTTACATAAATTATGTTTTTTCCATGTGGCCTCAGAACCTCCTAGGTGTGTTATGGCAAAGCTCAGTCATGACTGCATGTGGCCTTTCTTGAGGAGTGTGTTTTTTCTTGCAACCCTCCCATACAAGCCACATTTGTGGAGAATTTGTTATATTGTTGTCAAATGCACACAATGACCACTCTTCGTCATAAATTTCTGCAACAGCTTCAAAGTTGCTGTGGGCCTCTTGGTAGCCTTTTTGACCAGGTGACCAGTTTCCTCCTGGCTCTTTCATCCAGTTTGAAGTGACATCCTGATCCAGAGAGGGTCTGTGTTGTACCAAATATCTTCCAGTTCTTAATAATAGACTTCACTGTGCTTCTAGGCATTGATAAAGCCCTTGATGTTTTCTTGTATCCATCTCCTGACTTGTGCCTGTCCACAACATTATCCTGGAGAGCTTCTGACAATGCCTTGCCACCCATAGTTGCACTATAAGGGACTGAGATGCTCCAGGAAAGCTCTTTTCATGCTGAGCTAATCAATATGCCCACAGCTGATCACAGTTGAAGGTCAAATGGCTTTGTGTGTGCGAATGAGAAGGTGATTAGCTACACCTGATTGAGTTTACAAGTAATTTTAGGAGGGAGTGATCCTTTTTGCAACTCAGTGAGTCTGTTTTTTTAATTGTCTTTATTTTTGCCTGACATGTTGGTGTTATTTCTTTCACTTGGATGTTATACGTTGCACTGAGTAATTACAACTGGATAAACAAAAACTGTGTCTTTCTTTATTTCAGGCTGCTAAGCAACAACATGTGATTATTTTCAAGGGCTGGGATTCGTTTCAATACCCACTGTATATATAGGAATATTTATTTATGAATAAATAAATAGAACATATTATGTTATCTGAAGAACATTGGATTGGGAAATATTCATAATTTAATATTGTGTTAGCGCACTTAAGAATATAGTAGGGTGTTTTATTCCACTTTTTTCTCTTCATTGACTTCTATGGGGAATACGTGAATGCACACGCAAAATTCTAACAAAACTATTTACTTTCAGCTTATAATATGAGCGCAAACTGACAACTTCTTCAAAAAGTTTACTTCTAGCACAAACGGGAGCGTTAACTAACGCTGCACTTGTAATCTGGCCCACAGTATTGTAGGGTCGATAGTCTCAAAATTAAGTGCTCTAATAGAGCATGTTATTTTTCGACTATTATGAAAGGTTAGTGCATCTGAAGACCTAGCATAAAAAATGTTCACCAAACACATCAAAAACACAATGAAATAAACAATTACATTCATAAATACACTTTCTGATAACAAAATATTTCATATAAATAGTATTTTTTTTATAAGGGTTAAAAGGGATATAGTATATGGCAAGATATTTGACTAGAAAGGGCTATAATGTGTATATATAAATATATATATATATATATATATATATATATATATATATATATATATATATATATATATATATATATATATATATATATATACAGTCATGCCCAAAAATATTGGCCAATGATAATTTCTATCTCCAGAGACAGGGGACGGCTATGGAAATTCGCCCCCTCCTATGCCAACCTGTTTATGGGTTGATGGGAGCTGTCCCATGTCTTTGGATAGAAATCAATTCCGGGGAAAAGATCGGTACATAGACGACTTGCTATTTGCATGGTCAGGAGATAAAGATCAAGCAGAGCTATTCATACAATATCTTAAATATAACCAGTGTAATCTCAGATTTACATATACCATAGAAAAGATGGAGATACATATCTTGATATTGTATTGAAAGGTGACTCTGTAACAGGTACTGTCACCTCTACCCTATATAGAAAGCCTATATTGTCTAGTACTCTTCTGCATGCTATAAGCTCTCACTCCAAGCATTGCCAGTTCTGCATAGCTAAAGGAAAATTTGTCTGATTAAAACGAAACTCCTCCAATACTAGATATTCAGAGAGAAAGTAATGATTTAAAAAGCGGTTTACTCCAAAGGGGGTATCCCAGTTATAGTATTGACAAGGCATACATGGCAGTTAAGGGTAAAGAGAGGCAAACGTAACTTATGGCTAAAAAACAGGTACAGGAGAAAAAAACAAATAATTTAGTTTTTGTAACTACATTTTCATCCCAGTATACCAAAGTGTGCAATATTGTCAAAAAGCATCTTCCCATCCTTTTAGGAGATGATGACTTAGTCTCTAGTGTTAGAGAGGGCTGCCAGTTCGTAAGCCACAGAAACAAGACATTGGGGAACATATTGGCTCCCTGGTCTAATACCAACCAATCAAACAGTTTGTCATGGCTCATGTGTAAAGGACACTACAAGTGCCGTGGCAGAACATGTAAAGCATGTATCCACACCTTGATATGTAAGACATTCCAAGCTCACACAGCACAAAGGGTGTTTTCACTTGATTCATGCACTAATTGTAGATCTAAATATGCAGTGCCAAACATGCAAATTACAATTTTTTAACACCACTAGCATGTGTAATTTCTTTACACATATATTTCTTTATATATTCCTATATACTATATATTCCTACTATACTATTTTTATGATTGATCATAAAAATAGTTGTCAAAGAATCTCATTATTAATTAAGTGGTCAGCGATTAGTTGGTTAATTGCACAGCACCAGCTGCTTCAATCTGATGAACTCCTGCACATGGTATTGTGCAAACATTTTTATTTATTATTTTTTTTTCTATCCGATTAATCGGATGATTATTGTCCGATTAATCGGATAGAAAAAAGATTAAAAAAATAAATAAATTCAATTTTTTTTGCACAATCATAGTTGCAGTAGATCATCAGATTAAAGCAGCTGGTGCTGTGCAACTGACTAACTAATCGCTGACCACCTAATTGATAATGAGATTTGTTGACAACTATTTTTATGATTAAATTTACCGATTAGTTGTTGCAGCCCTATTCCTATATATGTATTTTTTATACACATTATAATGACTAAATTTATATTCTTACAAGATATTCTCTAACTACTTAAATAAACTCATCTGAGTAATTTTTGTCATAATTATGTAACATAAGTATGTAAGTATTGTAACACTAAGTAACACTTAATTTTAAATTTTTAAGTTTTTTTAGATAATGACATGACTTATAAGTCTTACCATATCTTTCACTAAATAAAATATAATGTTCTCTATGTGATATATTCAATGTCTCTATTTCACATACTTAAGGGCTATGATGTTTGTTTAGTTTATTCTATTTTTAATTTTATAACCTATTATTGCCAGTACCACCTTTATAATCTACTATTGCCAATACCACTTTATCATCTGTTTGGTATACGATTGTTTATACCACCTTTAATATCAATTAAGAAATGGGACCAATGAAAAAGTTTGGCTACATTTAAAAGGAAGCACTGGACTGCAATTTCTTCATCTTGAAAAAGCCCTCACGTAGGGAGAAACGCGTTGATGTTTTTATTTATGCAGTCAGAATAATTTCTATCCTTTGCAATATCTGCAATCTGTGCCAAAGTACCCTCTGTTGACAACAGAGGTCTGATTGGGACGTTCCAAGAATTTCCTGGGCTTTAATACTGCTAAAAACCTGGTGTAATATACTCAAAGCCTGTAGGAATTTCTGCAAAATCTGCACTGTTTAGTGCTAAAGACAAGGGGGCCCATTTATCAAGCTCCGTAAGGAGATTGACGGCCGTTGTTTCTGGCGAGTCTTGAGACTCGCCAGAAACAGCAGTTATGAAGCAGCGGTCTAAAGACCGCTGCTCCTTAACCCTGTCCGCCTGCTCTGATGAGGCAGACAGGATTCACCAGAACTCAACCTGATTGAGTACAATCGGGTTGATTGACACCCCCTGCTGGCGGCCAATTGGCCGCGAGTCTGCAGGGGGTGGCGTTGCACCAGCAGCTCACAGCTGCTGGTGCAATGCTGAATACGGAGAACGTATTGCTCTCCATATTCAGCGATGTCTGTTGGACCTGATCCGCACTGTCAGATCACGTCCGACAGGCATATGATAAATAGGCCCCAAGGTCAAGTTTTACCTAAGTTTTCATCACAAACACCCTCAAAATTTCTACAGTATCCAGCGTGCTATTGCACTAAGAGTGAATACCGTCTCGCTATTGAGAGCAGACAAGCTAATCATCTGAAACAGCTAGTAAGTTAAACTGCGGTTTCATACTCCTTCAAGTAAGGTACTGTGTTATATTATCTACATAAGGATTGGGCATAATACCCGTATACCCGTGTTTTGAATAAGAAAAAAATTACTCTGATTGGGACTTTCATCTGTGTGGGAAAGATTTAACTGCCTGGGATAAGAGAAAAAAAACTTTGTCTGGCAACTTTTATTAATTTCCGTTTGCAAACAATTTTTTCTATGGTTTTTAGTGGTGGCAATACACTTAGTTTTTTTACATATATTGTTTTACTAAATCGGAGACGTCCGATATTTTACTGTTTGCAATATGGTAATTGTCTTGTTTAGAGTTACATAGTAACCACTGTCTTAATATTGCTGCTCTATTTCTTTGCTGCTACTGTTGTGATTTTAGATAAACATACAAATGATATTTATTGCTACTTTATCTTATAATAAATACAATTCTTATATACGTGATCTGATACAGTTCTTATTATTATTTCCTTACCTTTAGCCTTTGAGCGCTCCCAAGTATACATTTTTTTGCAAATTACAATATGTGGGTTGCACAATCAGAGAAACTCGTGAATGCATACGAAAACACCTTAACAATATTGATAACTTGGTACATTGTTCATCTTTAGCCTCCCACTTTATTAATGAACATTAGGGCCAAACCCAAACATTTAAATGGTGTATCATTGAAAGAGTGAGAAAACCTTACAGAGGAGGTGACATGCTCACTATAATAGCAAAGAGGGAAGCAATCTGGATATTTACCCTGAAAACTAGAGTCCACCAAGGTTTTAATATTGAAACTGACATTATAAATGTCTGTTAAAATAAAAGAGATATATCTGTGTTTAATGGTATATTGCTAAGTCAAATTAACAACCACATAGAACATAAAAACTCAAATACATTGTTAGTTTCTAAGTTTTATCTCTATCTTTTGAGAGGGGATGTTTCTCTTTTGACATATATTTAAATGCTGATCATTTTTGTCTAATGCCCTGAGTTCCCTAAAGTATTTAGAGTTTGCTGTATGACACATAAAAAATGTTCTATGACAATTGTATTTTGTTTCTAAACATGCATGTGTTAACCAAATTCAAACTTGTTACATTATTTAAAATAATTGTTCCCCTATCCTTGATACCCCAATATACTAATTGGCTTTTTGCATAAATATGTTTGGTTTTTTACTATTAATATGCATATATATTTATATGGGAAAGATGTCTTAAATGTTGTATAAACAAGCTGTAACGATTGAATGTATTATCTTTTCACTCTGCATTGTATGTACATATAGCTTTAAATTTACGAGATCCATGTTGTCCTATCAGATTGCAGTAATATGTATAAAGGCTGGATTTTGTGAGGGGACAGATATCAGTCTATGAGTAAGGTGATATACAGCAGAAATGCATAAGACTGTTATGGTCTTTCCTCCATGTTTTTACCCATGTGTTGGGGACTGCTTTAAATAAAGACTTGGATTCATTTACCTCCGTGTCCATCTCTTTTGTACTTTCAAAAATATTGGCACCCCTGCATTTCTGTCAGATAATGCACAACTTCGCCCAGAAAATTGGTGCAATTACCAATGTTTAGGCAGTCTCATGTTTATTTATTTTGCTTGCATTAGTATGACACAAAAAAGTGGAGAAATACCAAGAGAACCAAGAGCATTTGATAATAGAAGTAAATTGGAAAGTTGTTTAAAATCGTAAGCTGAATCATGAAAGAAAAATGTTGGGTTTCATGTCCCTTTAAATATCTTGAAACATTAAATATTGTTTTTATTGAATTGTTATTATTCTAATGTGTTTTACTGTGTTTTGAATATAAATACTTTACATTGCATTGTTCTTAACTTTGTATTTTTTGAATAGATATTATATATCTGTAAATGTATATATTCATAGAGATATATAGGTATAGATATAGATATATTTATTTTTCAAAAAAATCATAGATAGATCTCAGTTACTCCTCCTAAAAGAAATATTTCTAGTAGTGTAATTTGTTAATCTTCACTAATTCAATTATCATTATTAGAAAACAGAAAATATTGATCCAAAATTGGATATTTCAAATGGTTTGAAATGTTTATTATAATATGGATAGAAAAACACTGTTGGACATGAATTAGCCTTTTCTGTGGGCTTATGTTCAAAAATTATAATGTTACTTTAAAGTTGAACATCTCAGGTGCTACTGATTGGATTTATCTATCTCCATGGATAGTAAATAGCATGTTTTATAATTAGATGGATAGACAGACAGAGAGACAGACAGATAAATAGATAGATAGATAGATAGATAGATAGATAGATAGATAGATAGATAGACAGGCAAACAAATAGATTCAGTAGATGGACAGTCAAAAGGACAAACTGCATTATGAATTCCTTAATTATTTTTAAATTGTTTACCATTTTTTTTATGTAAATTGTTCACCATATAACTTTGCCTGCCTTTTGCAGTGTGTATTTTATTGCATTTTTTTTTTTTATCTTACTGAACATTATGGAAAAAAAATATCTTTGCAATAGTAATGAGCAGTTTTGGCGCTCACTAGCTTCAATGCAGTCTTTGCCATGTGAGAAATCAAAAAGATAAATTAAAACAGAAAAGACAACCAATTCCAATAAATAATTAATAGAAAGTAATTACACATGATTAAGTGTGTTTAATCTGACTGCCAAAATATAACCTTGGCACACAATAACATTCTCTAATGAGATCATCCATCCTGAATTACACACTTTATTTCTATGTTTTAATACTATATAATATTAATTAGGTAGGTTATAAAACCAAATCCATCTGGTAAATAGCATGTTTTAATGAAAATGTTATTTACCATATCATTTCTATAAATGTTGGAAGAGTGGTGTTTTTGTATTATCTTACCACTAGGTGGCAGCAATATTATATTCTTTAAAATATTACATGTTAACATATTGCTCGGTTTGTTAACTATCATATTTTCTACCTTCTACCTTTTTTTAATCCTTCACAGGTGAGATTTGGAGCATTGATAAAACCAAATGATTCATTCTTCAATTGCCTTTATCAGTTTTGTTAAAGGAGAGAAAATACTGAAAGCTTGCTACAGAAACTGGAAATTCTGTAATGCATGAAAGGTTATGGAGCACTTCAATCAGGTTAGCAGTTTTAGGTGTATCATTTTCATTAAATGGTTGTTCCCAAAATGAATTGCAGTTCAGAATATCAGGGAAAACACAAATCAATACAAAGACCAATTTAGGGCCAGATTACATGTGGAACGCAAAATATTGCTTACGTAAGTGCGATATTTGTGCTCCACTCAGTAATACCAGCGCACACAAATGTGCGCTGGTATTACAAGTTGGGTGCAATGTGAACGCGACCTCGTGTTCGCATTGTACAGAAGCATTGCGTTCACGAGAACCTAGCGCAGCGAATGGGGTAAGTCGTGCATTGATGGGCAGCAGATCTTAAATATATATGTATATGAAAATATACATATATATTTATGTGTTTATATGTATATATACAGATATTAACACATAAATATATATGTATATAAGCATATATATATATATATATATATATGTGTGATTATATGTATATATACAGATATTAACACATACATATATATGTATATAAGCATATATATATATATATATATATATATATATATATATATATATGTGATTATATGTATATATACAGATATTAACACATAAATATATATGTATATAAGCATATACATATATATTTATGTGATTAATTATATAATATGATTAATTATATGTGTATGTACAGATAGTAACACATAAATATATATGTATATAAGCATATATATATATATATATTTATTTATGTGATTATATGTGTATATACAGATATTAAGATATTAACACATAAATATATATATATATATATATATATATATATAACACATATATATATTTATATAAGCATATACATATATATTTATGTGATTAATTATATGTGTATACAGATAGTAACACACATATATATATATTTATATAAGCATATACATATATATTTACCGGAAACACACAGTTCCCATAGACCGCAATGTAAAGGCACTTTTCACTTTTCAGTGCTGTTTTTTTCTAACAACCTGCACCTGCCAACTTTAACCCCTTAAAACTGCTTTTTTTCCAAAAAAAAATTCTATAAAAAAACAACTAAAATCAACTTTATTTGGGGCCAATTGAGGCACTTTTGGAAAATTAACCAGAGATCTGATCTCTGGTTATTTTTCGGAGCACTAATTGCTACCGCAAACTCGCGGTAGCAATAACCAGCCCCTTGTAATGGCTGGTTATTTATTGCGTGCCCTGTACTTGTTTATTGAAAATGTTTCTACTCCATGAGTGTTTATTTTAAAGGGTCATTAAACCTAAAATGTGTATTTTATGATTCAGAGCATACAGTTTACTTCTACTATAAAATTTGTTTCATTCACTTGGTATCCTTTGTTGAAGGAGCAACAATGCACTACTGGGAGCTAGCTGAATACACTAGGTGAGCCAATTACATGAATCATGTATGTGCAATGACCGATCAGCAGTTAGCTCCCAGAAGTGCTTTGCTGCTCCTAAGCCTACCTAGGTATGCTTTTCAACAATAATACCAAGAGGATTATAGAGATCAAATGGAAAGTTGTTTACAATTTCATGTTCTATATGAATTATATAGTTTTTACTTTACCCTCCCTTTAAGCATTAAAAAAAACCTCCTACAAATAGCATTCACTGTGCATAGTGCTTATGATGATATAAAAACACCTGTGACTTTGGTTTAAAAAAAAAAGAAACACAGCACAATATGGAAATGATTTTAATATTTAAATACTATATACAAGCTATAGATTTCTCCATATGATTACATTCTATCAATTTATTTGTCTAAATGTGGTTTAAATATAGCGTAGACATTTGCATTTGGAGGTTTTGGATACCTCAGAATATGGCAGAAGGCAGCCCCCTTCATTCTATTTGGCTCAGCTGCGTATTTAATCTCCCCCACCCACCCCCAAGGTTTTAGGTCTTTTTTTACCTTTTTTTTTTTTTTTTGTGGTAGGGAGTAATGCTATTTTTTTTCCCTTCATGGAATTTCCAAAGTAAATATTCACAAGGACTGCAAAACACTTGCATACACACACACATACATAGCTATTGCTGCAATATATATATAAACCCCCAAACAGATATATATATATATATATATATATATATATATATATATATATATGCTTCCCCAAACAGAATACAAAGCCAACAGAACTAAAGACAGTTACCTTTAAAAAGTAAGCTTCATGGGCAGTCTCTTATTATACCCCCATAGAATGTAAGCTCCTTGGGCAAAATGTTTCATTATATACCTGTATAATACATCTAAAATAATTGTAAGCTTTTTACAAATATAGCCACACAAAAAAAGTGCTGCCCCCTCTTCAATCTGCTGCCTTAGGCAAGTGCCTTGTTTGCCTAGGCCAAAATACGCTTCTGATTCGGATTTGCACAGATTTTAGTGTGTTGCTGTCTCAACAGTATAAATTCAGCTCTGAAAATAGCCGCCTTCTTTCATATTCGGAAGTATTCGAAAACTAAAAATGCACATGTCTAATACAGTCTTGTAAGCAGCTTCATTAGAAATGATTTGTTAATAATGTGAAATTATTAGTTGAGACTACGGTAGGTTTCTGAGATTGAAGGGTATTTTGTGAAATTTCCACACTTACCATTAAGTACTTAGGCATTTAAATTTTGTAAATTTTTGTAGTACTCTGTACTGTGATATTATGCTTTTTGTCAATCTAGGCCTAGAACCTTCCCTGGCTTCTACATTTTTGCCTATACTTGCAATGTCACCAGCAACATGAATGTGCCTATGACACTTCTGTTGCAATATTTTGCCAACTGGTATATAGTAGATGCACCAACTCCAAAATTGAGTTTGAAGTAATTGGCTTCACTACCGTATACATAACCAAATGCAGAGAAATAATGAGCTTTTTTCGTGTTTTGGTGGCCCTCAAGGATGGAGATTGACACGTCTGCTATACAACACTAAATACTATTATAAAAGCATCATGAGTAATAAATTATTTTTAAATCTAGGCCTCTCATTGGACATGTCTGCTATACAACACCAAAACTATTATAAAAGCATCATGAGTAATACATTATTTATTTTTAAATCTATGCCTCTTGCAGCTGAGGGCATAATGTCATGAGAGTATAAGAAATATGTCCTTTAGTTTAAAGCATTGAGATACAAAAATGTAAAAATAAAAAGCCATTGGAAGTACATATGCCAAATCATTCCATGCTTCACTCTTGTCTCTTGTGGTTTAAAGTAAACCGTCTGCAGAGTGTTATTTCTGTTTCTATTTTGATTTATTTGATGGTGACATTTTCTCTAAGGAAAAGTGGATTTCAGCAACCACAGACATTTAGCAGTAAACAGGACATGAATTTGTGTTTCACAAGTTTTTCAAACAGTGCTTCTGCAATCCTTAAATGAGAGATCCCACAGACTGAGCCAGCAATGACTGCTTTAAAATAAAATAGGAATTTCATCACTTTTTCTTGACTTTTCTAAAGTTGCAAATGTTCGTGAACATTGATCACTCATCCTATTTATGTTTGTTATGAACGTGATGAATCACAGTAACATGAAACTGAAGACATAAATTTGGCTTTTTGACCTAGCACAATATGCACACTTTTTAATATAATGTCTCTATCATCTTGCAAAAGTGCAGCATCAGATTTATAAACCAAGAAAAATAATGATCAATTAGAAGAGTTTCTGCAGATAATTTAATTAAAATACAAAATTACTAATACAATTCCTGCATGTTTAACATCTACTGTATATAAACTAGGGTGCATTGAGGTGTCCTGCTATACAGATGCTGAATAAGGTTAATATTTAACCCTTGCTTGCTTTTTTTCGTACTTGCTGTAAAGTTATTTTCCCTCTTCCAATTTTGTGCTTCAATTATGTGCTTCAGAGTAGGGGAGGTAATGAGGATCTTGACACTTTAAAGGGACATGAAACCCAAATTTTTTTGTTTCATGATTCAGATAGAGCAGGAAATTTTAAGCAACTTTCTAATTTACTCCTATTATCATTTTTTCTCCGTTCTCTTGGTATGCTTTGTTGAATGAATTGTAGATATAATGTTGCGGTAGATATTAGGAAAAAAAATCCACTATGCTGACAGAAAATCTACCTAGCAACACTTGAGCAACGATATTGACTTCCTACTATTGGGTAAAATGTTAACTGAAACGAGGCTTCCATTTTTTATAAATGGTCATCACGTGATCAGAGGGGTGTTTAAAGGTTGGCGGTTTAGCTTACTCTGTAAGTCACTATTGCGAAAGCTTTGGCGAGGTATTTACTATAGTACAAAGTACAACTATTAGAACTCAATCCAGGTCTGTACAATTTTGTTTTTTACAATATCCTTTAAAAAAGTTATATTTTAATGATACAAACTGGATGGGATTTTCGTTTTCTACAAGGAAGACTATCTTAGTTGACCGCTAAATGTATGCATATATACGCCTATTTCTGACTTTTTTTTATGCTTTTTTGAATGAGCAGCAATGCACTTCTGGTTACTGACTAAACACTTGCGTGAGCCAATGACAATCGATATATGTATGCATCCACCAATCAGCAACTAGAATCTAGGTTCTTTGCTGCTCCTGATCTTTCATAGATAAACCTTTCAGCAAAGGATAACAAGAGAAAAAAAGCAAATTAAATAATAGAAGTAAATTGGAAAGTTGTTTAAAATTGTATTCTCTATCAGAATCATGAAAGAAAAAATGTGGGTTTCGTGTCCCTTTAACCTACATTAAAGGCTATAACAGTACATAAAGAAAATGCACTCTTATGTTAGGGGAATTTTATTATTGCACTGTTGCTTTCACATAAACATGTTTTAAAGTGATTAATCAATGACAAAACACTAATATGTGTAGTCACCAATCAACAGCTATCTCCCAGTAGTGCATTGATGAAGCTGTGGATATGTACATTTGAACCCAAGAGAACAAAGTAGAAGTGAATTTAAAAATTGCATGCTCTCTCTGATTCATGAAAGTTTTCCCGTAAGCACTCAGTATGGCTAAATTATGCTACTAGAAATGTCTGTGCTTGTTTTGGTGTGGATTGGAGTGGGTGGAGCTATGCGAACATGCAAAGTGTCCCTGGATTTTTTTTCTTTTTCAAATGTTGGCAAGTATGATATCAGAGATGAGGCAAATATACGTAACTGTAGCATTAGTTTTTCTTACACTTGGAATGCTGCCCCCTGCTCTCACATGAGCAATAGAGCAAGAGCAGTGCCTGTCAATCACCCAAACTAAAATGTTCACAGTGTTCTATCTCTGCCACCTCATAGGCTGCTTCTTACAGTGTGGATAGTAGGTTTGCATGAGCGAGTCTGCCTGCAAGGGCTCAAAAACAGCGTTTGCTGCTTAGTACATTGAGCCCTTAATTGCGAGCATAAGAATATTCAGATTACCTCAGTTTTTTATGTGTACCTGTTTTGGAGTTTAACCCCACAGAGTGCCAAACAAGTTTTTTTTTTATATTTCTTAAGACTTTTTTTGTTTGTTTAGTTAAATAGGAGTGGGATACTTTACCCATGATAACTTTCGGGGGAGTTTTTTTAGTTCTGTTATGAAAATGCCATGCTATCAGGTGCATACCTACAGGGGTTGCAGGGGGACTCCAATGCGATAGGGCCCCTACTTTAAGGAGCCCTGCCACTATTCCAGCACAAAAGAATTTTATAGCTAGTTATTTATGGGGCCACTGCTCTTTTTCTTTACCACTAGAAGTTGCTAAACTTGGTCTGACTTTGGAAAGAAAAACATCCAGAAATAAAATAGAAAGCTCTGCTCAGAAATCTAGCAGTTAGGTGAGTAAACCCTTTAAGGACACAGCTTTCTGTTTGCTCAATGGTTTTATGACGGAAAATCTCTGTCATATGTCCTTAAGAGGTTAAGTGCTCTAGTTAGTTGTGCTTAGTGATAGTGCTTGCTAGGCTGTTCAGTTACTCCTTGTTTACTAAACTTGAAACAAATCAGTCTGAAACCAGTGAGTATGTGAGAGAATCCATCTCATAATACTATTGCTTTTCTTTTCCCTTTAGCATAGTGTCTCTTGCTATGATCTGAGGTCAGATGTCTGTACGCATTATACACCACAGAGCAAAATGCTTCAACTACACTTTTAATTTTTTAGTTTTTAGCTCACCTAAGTTACTTCACTGCATAGATGGTTAAGGGGAAAAAGAGGAAGCCTAGGCTCAGAACAGGGTAGCAGATTGTGTGTGTTTTTATATATGTGTGTGTGTGTGTTTTATATATATATGTGTGTGTGTTTTTGTATATGTGTGTTTTTATATATATGTGTGTGTGTGTGTGTGTATATGTGTGTTTTTATATGTGTGTGTATGTATATATCTGTGAGTATGTGTATGTATGTGTATATGGAATTTGTATGTTTATGTATGTACAAGTATGTTCATATGTGTGTGGGAAAAAAACTACTTGCGTGCAAACCCAATTGCATATTCTCAAGAGCGCTAACCCGGCATTCCAATGTTCTTCACATAGAAGAATATGTTCTTTTTATTTATATATATATATATATATATATATATATATATGATTTTTTTTGGTACAATATATATTTATACCTATATATCTGTAAATACATATATAAACATATAAATACATATGTACACACACACACATATATATATATATATATATACACACACACATACATATTTAGACATGTATATGCATATATCTCTAGGTTAAATCCCTTTGCCTGGCTTTTGTTTCTAACACCTGAGACCTCATATCTTTGAGTCCTTATAACTTTTGTGGGCAATATTTCTATCTAATATTTTTGATTAGATTGTGTTATTATGAGTGTACATGTACTTTGTAATGTATTTTTGTGCAACGTTTTTGTTTTGCGAAATAGTTAACCAGAGCTCTGAGGACGGGGTCATTATTCTAGTGTAAATCGCATATCAAGGTAGTGATTACACTGCATCTTTATGATTCTTGCAAATTAGAAAACTGGAAAAAACGCTACTGTTCTAACCTTCTCTACCCTCAACAATAACTTCAGGGTAGCAGAACATAACACCCTACGTTTGTCAAACAGACATTGTCAAACAGACATTGTCAAACAGACACTTGAAAGCCCATTTGTATCTGGGACTTTTTATCAAGAGGACAGCTACACATTTTTGGGGGGCTTTTCTCCCTTAAAAAACTTTTCTTAATGTAAATAATCACAAACACGTTGTTTGTGTTTTAGCTTGTGCCAAATAAAGAAGTTGTAATATTGACACATACAAGCTTGCCTTCAGAGATTTATTATTTTTGTTTTCTAAGATTCTACCACACATCACACTCTTTTTGGAGGAGTGTTTACCTCAACTTTAATCTCTACCTCCTGGAGGTCTCTACCCATACTCCACAGAGGAAAAGTTTACCATACTCCACATAGGAGAAGCATACCAAACCTTACAGGAGAGGAGTGTACCATACTCCACAGAGGAGAAGCACACCATACTTCACAAAGGAGAAGCTTACCATATCCAACAGAAGAAAAGTTCACCATACTCCACAGAGGAGAAGCGTACCATATCCCAAGGTTATTGGAATAAAGAAATACCATACTTCAACCGGCCACATAGGCGTTAACAGCTTTAACACAGATAGGGATCAAATCCCCTCCACGCTTCCAACATACCTCACAAGTTTGAGGTCAAAATAGGTGAGCATTACTCTATTATTATTATTTTTTTGTTTATGTTTCCTCCCTTCTATGAACGCTGACATCTGAACCCCATACTTCACACACACACACACACACACACACACACACATATATATATATATATATATATTTATATATATATATATATATATATATATATATATATATATATATATATATATATATAGGCACTCCAAAAGTTAACAATATGCCAAGTCTTTATATGTAGATAATTATTCCAATAAGACTCAGCTCCATATATAAATTTCAACACTTTAATATAGTGAGCATATCCAACGTTTCAGCCCACACCTGGGCTTTTCTCAAGGTGACCAACTCAATTACATCCTCCCCCTTTAAACACACCACTGATTGCACACTGGATGTCACACGCTTCCACCTGCTGTGTCTCCCTAAAGAAAATAAAGAATTTAGGATCTTTGTACATATGTAAATATTCAATGTTGGAAGGATGTAAGCATATGAATGTATCAAGTGCTTGTACCTGACTGTATCAAGTGTTGAAATTTATATATGGAGTCTTATTGGAATAAATATATATATATATATAAATATTTAAAAATAAAAAGAACATTTTCTTCTATGTGAAAAACATTATAATGTAAAATATGCATAACTACTTTTTTTTTTAAAGCGCGCTCTATTGAAGTCTATGGGGCAAATACGTTAGGGCAGTTGCGATATCTGAAGTTAGCATGCATTGGGTTTCGCACACGCTCAAACATTTACTTTTAACTTGTGATATGCGTGCTAACCCGTGCGTGTTAAAGTTTTACTTCAAGCACTAAATAGGGCGCCACTTGTAATCTGGGCCATTGACAGTTACTATTGTTAACGTATTGGTGTGTGAGAATAAAGTAATCTATATTTTATCAAGGACACTGGTGAAAGAATATTTGAGGAGCGTGTCTTAACCTCTTAACAGATTTATTTTAAGACTATAGTAGAAAAATGCTCTTATTTGTTAGATTGTGTAATTTTAAGGCTAGCAACCCTTTAATGCTAGGTTTTTAACCCACATAAAGGGGTTAAACACATAGTAGAACTACAGATTGGGACCCACTGGTCCTGAATGGAAACTGCTGCTGATCCAATCAGCAGAGCTAGTCCCAAGACTCAGCTATGTAACTAACTAGCACTGCTGACAGGTTTAGCAGCAGTTTCCATTCTGGGCCAGCAGTGCTCTGCGGTTCCTGAGCTGTACTTCTACTATGTGTGTAGCCCCTTTGCGGTAATAAATACATAGCATTAAAGGTCGTTAGTCTTAAAATGACAATGAATTAGAGCACACAATTTATTTACTATAACAGCCCTTTAATTGTATACCAACACTTTCTTTTTTTTTTTTTTTTTACATTGTACCTCACTGCAGATTATCCGGTTCGTTTGATGAAGTAAAAACCGAACCTATTTAAAAATACGGAAACCTATACGACATACTTTATTACTATCTGGTTAGGTAAGGTGAGGCTTAGTGGTAAAGGGAGGGACACAATAAGGCATAGTTGCCAACATTTGAAAAAAAATTCCAGGGACACTTTGCAGCTAGCAATTACCTGCATGAAAAAAATTACCACACCCCCTTCCCTTAAGTTCCGCCCACTTTGCCAAACCCACATAATTAGCATCATTTAGCTCCACCTATTTTCTGGTGCAGATTATATATATAAATTAAAATAATTAAAATTAGTGACTTATTTCAATTTACCCTTACCCAAAATAAAAATGCATATACTGTACATAAACTAGGAATGACTTTACATGAAATGAATATTCTATTGCAAAAATTACATACTTAAATTGTTAAAGCATGTTATGTTTGCATTTACAACCCTCACTTCCTATGTGTTTAACCCCCGCAATAGTCAGTTGAATAAATACTGGTAAGTGGCCTATTATCTCCATAAACTCTGCCCATCTTTTTGTATTGCTTAAAGGGATATGAAAGTAAAAATAAACTTTCATTAGTTTAAGATACATCAATGTACTTATTTAATCAAGTATGTGCTGATCATCATCATCTCTGGTCCTGCATTTCTTATCTAACAATGGAATTTTGGAAATTCACACGCATTTGTTTAATTTAGAAATGACTCTCAATACTTGCACTACAACCCAGCTCTGCCTGTCAGTATCCAATAGATGTAAAACATGTACTCACCTAATCTATAAACATGTCTTAGCGCTTGAAGGTTCACTGAATTCTGCGTGAGAATTTCAAATAGTCTCTCAGGTGTTGCTTTTATAAGCTAACAGAGAAGGAGAAATTACACCACATTACACTTGTTTTAAATGAGTGTGTGATACTTACTGACATCAAGCTATCAGCTGGAAATTGTACTACATAGGGTTAATTACTGCAGTATTTACTACACATGCGCAACACAGAAAACAGCATAATAACAATATCTATACTGCTTACAATAATTATCACAGACACTTATCTGTAGTACTTTTGTATATGTATAATCTTTAAATGCAAGAATTCTATCAATAATCTGACGATTAGCAATAAAAATACTGGGCAAAAACGTAAAGGGACAGTCTACTCCAGAATTGTTATTATTTAATAAGATGGATAATCCCTTTATTACCCATTACTAAGTTTTGCATAACCAACACAGTTATATTAATACACCTTTTACCTCTGTGATTACCTTGTATCTAAACCTCTGTAGACTGTCCCCTTATCTCAGTTCTTTTGACAGACATGCATTTTAGCCAAATCAGTGCTGACGCATAAGGCCATGGGAGTGAGCACAATGTTATCTATATCTGTACTCTCCATATCGGCCACACACCTCACACACAGGCTCACCAGGGAGAGGCCAATGCTGACATTTTCTGAAGGATTTGAAAGGTTCGTCCTCAGTTCCCTCTAAAACAAGAGCAGGAATAGAATCTTGGGTAGAAGAGGGGACTGTCTGCAAGTTATGTTCTGAAGAAGGGACAGAATGTGCAAGAGGGTCTGGACAGGGGACAGATTGTGCAGGAGGGTGTGGACAGGAGCCAGAATGTGTAGGAGGGCTCGGAGAGGGGGCAAAAAGTATGGGAGGTCATGGAGATGGGGCAGAATGAGAGGGAGCAGATAATGCCTGATGAGCAGGGGAAGGGTCAGATACTGAGTAATGAGCAAGGGAAGGGACAGATACTGAGTGATGAGCAAGGGAAGGGGCAGATGTAGGGTCAGATACTGTGTGATGAGCAGATGATGAGTGATGAGCAAGAGAAGGGGCAGATATGGAGTGATGAGCAGGGGAAGGATCAGATACTTAGTGATAAGCAGGAGAAGGGGCAGATGAAGATTGATGAGCATGGGAAGGGGCAGATAATGAGTGAGGTGTAGGGGAGGGACAGAGACTGAGAAGTGATCAGGGGAAGCTACTGAGTGGTGAAGAGGGGAAGGGGCAGATACTGAGTAGTGAAGAGGAGAAGGGGTGGATACTGTGTGGTGAAGAGGAGAATCGTCAGATACTGAGTGGTGAAGAGGGGAAGGGGCAGATACTGAGTAGCAGGTTAAGCGGCAGGACTGGGTATATTTTGTACAGATGATAAGGAGGAGGCAAATTGGATTGAACTGGCAGGACAGACAGCAGAATCGGAGGAAGCGGCCAGATAAGTTGAGGAGGGGAAGAAAGTAAATTTTCCGGTAGTTTCCAGGTTTCCCACCAGCTCCGGTCTCTGCTCCCTCTCACTGCCGCTTCACAGGCTGAGGCCAAAGCAGTGGCACAAACACCATTACACACAGCTACCTGCTAATTGGCTAACTTTACTTGTTACTTGTTATCCCACCTCTTCCTGTCTCCATTGCTAAGAAACCAAATTGAGAGCCAATTAACAAACGGAATTTAGTATTTAGACCGAGTCTTGAAGCGCAAACTCATTTGCCCCAAACTTTATTAACAACATAAATTTGGTATGAAAATGTCAGTGAATCCATGCCACTGAAATAATTACTGGACACGTGCAGGTGTTAAACACTTCCTGTGTGCACTGAGCCATTAGCGGACAGAGAACTTATACACACTCCCCAGTGCTCGCCTGCTACACATTTTGCCGGGACAGTCCGGGACATTTAAATGGCCGGGACTGAGTCCCAAATTCTGGGACTGTCCCGGCAAAAACGGGACTGTTGGCAACTATGAATAAGGTTGTTAAAAAAAATGGTAATTTATAGCATTACGCAATTAAAGCCAAGTTTATCAGTACATATTGTTTTTTACTTGCAAAGAGTTGGTTATATTCTGCACATTGATGTATATATTGTGTACAGTGTACTATATATATCATCTTCTGTACCAGTCTGTTACAGTCTACATAGCAACTCTGCCCCCTGCTGGAGCCTGCAAGCATGAGCGTCCGCAGAGGGAAGCAACTGTCAGATGTGCCCACTGCCCAGGAACATTAAAACTGCACCACACAAAAAGCCTTCCTTCAGTAACAATGAAGTGCATAGCAAAACTGGCCATGGTGCTTTTTGTAATTATTATTATTTCTGTTAAAGGAGGTGGTCAATTCCACTGCATATAACCCCTCTCCTATCACTGCTTTGGTTCAGTCTGTATCTGTCACATGACTCAGCATAACACACCGCGGGGGCCTGAGATCAGGAAAGACTGCTTGACAGAGGATTGAATTTGTGCTGTAATATGGTAGGTGGAAAAAAACTTATTCTGAGCTTCTTTTAAAGTTTTTGTAATGTATTTTTGTGCAGCACTGTTTAGACAAGTCTGAACTTGCTTTTAACTACCACCAGGAATACTTCATTTAACATAAGGAGCTGTATTTTAACTATGGTCACAGAGTGACAAAAAAAAATGAATACAGGGCTTTTTCATGCCATATTGTCTATGTAATTAATCCTGAAATCACTGCTTTTATTCATTAAACTTCATCAACCATATTACCCAATCATTTAATTTCCACAAAATTTTCTTTTTTTTGTCTTGTTACAGTAGCAATTACATAAAAATATATCTATCCTCAGTCTTTTCTTATTTACAACATCCTAAATCCCTCATCTCAGAATTGTTATATCAGTTGTCATTTCCATAAGAGCTTTAAGAGGCATTTGTGTATCTGAGTGTATGTTTTTGTGTGTATCTGTGTATGGGTATCTGAGTGTATGGGTGTCTGTTATTGTTGAGGTAACTGTATGGATATGTTAGGTAACTGTATGGATATGTTATTACATACACATGTATATGTGTCTTTCAGATTATTTGTGTTTGTCAACATTAGTGTTCCTGTAAAAGTGTCTTCAAAAGCATGTATGTCCTTGTTTATTATATGTATATCTGTTATTTTGTAGAAACCTGTCAGTATGTCTGTATCTGACAAAGTATGGTTTGTCTTTTTAAGTCTGATTGTCAGTGTGGGCAACAGGACTGGTGCATTGACTCTCTTAATGTGTGCACATCAGCATGTCTTTGAAATTGTTGTTTTGGAGGAAAAAAGGAAATTCAATTGTAAAAAAGTAACAATATATCTTGCTTGCTTGCTTGCTTGACATGAGAGTGGATGACTGGGGTATAAAAAAAAAAAAAAGTTTGCCACCCTGGACAAATTCCTGTTGACATCCATGCCTGAAAAGTGCTAGCTTTGTACTGGGCAGCTCTGTGCACATAACTGTGCCACTCTCTCTAACTGAAGTCCTTCTTTCTCTGTAAAGACTGAGGCCTTGTTTACGTCAGTAAATAAACGCCACTACAAATTCCTTTAGTCACTTTGTTCCACTGGCTCACATTGGCAACTAGATGCCCTGTAATCTACACAAGGTGCTCCAGGAATGCAGTGGCACAAGAGGAAAATTAACTACATAGAACTGAGTAAGCAAGAATAGGGTGGCACACCAAACATTAACTTTATTAACAAAAACAAACGGAGCCTTAACATAAATTGTGGCATATTTCACACATTACTGGTGTTTATAGAATACCAGCAAGTAACTATCAGAAATGTGTGAAACCCATCAGAATTGTTAATCTGAGCCTTCTGTTGTTTATGCTTTATTTATTAAGATGTCATTGTTTTATAAGCAATATACTTACCTGTGCGTTCTTCAGGTTGCTGCGCTAACATCCTGGTTGTGCTTAAGTCCAAGGTCTGGCTCGTCAGGCAGGGCAGCCACAGCGCTATCCCCAGACGTGCTATGTTTAGGGGCACTGTTGGAGACAAAGCCTGTGTTAGCCGTGTTAACTCCTCCGCCTTTACATATGGGAACATGGTAAGCCATACTCACACAGCAGCACCCAATCAGTGGCATTTTAACATATGATGACGTCACACAAGGGCCTATAAAAGCCTCTGAAGACCTTCACTCCTTGCTTGGTTATTCTAGTTTCAAGTCATTAGTTTCCACAGCTTCCAGTTACCCTTTATGGTTTTCTTGGTTCCTTTGCCTCTGCTACTTGATGCCTACCCTGTGCTTTCTACTGCCTTTCTGGCTCCTCGACCTCTGGCTCAGAATGAAATAATTTACTAAATAAGCAAAAAAAACTGCACATATTGTGGCCCATGCCCAATCAAAAGGAGAGTGTAGTTGATTGCACAAGAGGGCTCCTTACAATATAATGTGTATTCACAGGAGAGCGACTATAAATCACATCTAAGTTTAAATCGTATAGAAGAATAGAGAGAGATGATCTGCTATCTTACTTCCAGTTAAGCAGACCAACAGGTACAAGTAGGATAATCACACAAGGTAACAAAGTTACTGCACTCAATGGAATTGCACAATTTTTTTATTTTCTTTTAAATAAAGTGACATTTCAGGGCCTAAAACATCACTTTCATTTCCCACTGCTTGTGAAAGCTGTTAAAAGGATAGAAAACATTTTCTTTCATGATTTGGATATAACGTGCAATTTTAAACCGCTTTCTAATATACTTCTATTATCAAATTTGCTTAATTATCTTGTTATCCTTTGCTGAAGGAACAGCACTGCACTACTGGCAGCTAGCTGAACACATCTAGTTGGCCAATCACAAGAGACTGTGTGCAGGCACCAATAAGCAGCAGCTCCCACTAATGTAGGATATGTGCGTATTATTATTATTTTTCAACAAGGAATACCAAGAGAGTGAAGCATATTTGAAAATGGAAGCAAATTTAAAAGTGTCTAAAAATAACATGCTCTATCTGAATTGTGCAAGTTTAATTTTGACTTTCCTATCCCTTTAAGGAACTTACATAGGCTCTCTTCCTGTAGCTAAATCTCCTGCCCTAGGCAAAAAATGCAAATAATAGCATCAAAAGCCTCTTTTGCTTTGCTGAACACTGCTTGTACTTGATGTGGGAGGGATGCCCCCATTAAAATAAATTGCTAATTTAGCACATTCCCAATATAAGGCAATTTTTTCAAAATGTATGTATAGCAATAAAATGACATCATAGGTGGAGCTATCAACCCTCTAGCCTTTTCTGCACTGAACCGTTAAAGCCATTAGATGGTGCTACTAACAATACCAAATAGTTGAAAGTAAATGCAAATGCACGAGCAGGATTCGGTGAGTGACAGTTTATTTCATACATATAGATGTGTATGTGTGTGTATATATATATATATATATATATATATAGATACGGATATTATGCATTTCTACGTTACTCCGTCCATATCTGTTGTTACACTAAGTCACTTCATAAAATAATAGCATGTACTATTATCATCTGCCTCTATGCAACATTGACACAGTTTGATGGGGAACCATATCGGGTTATCAATAGTGTGGAAATTATTTATATTTGTGGAGCATTTTAAATAGTGGGGAAGAGCCCATGCTGACCATATGGGCACGTCTCCACTGGTATTTTGCAAAGTTTTTGTCTACGTATAAGTAACCATGTTATATTACAATCTCAAAGTTTTCAATGTCCCATTTAGTGCTTGATTACAAGTGGCGCACTAACATTAGCGAGCTTGCAATATTGAAATATCATGTTCATATTATTATAAGTTCAAAGTAAATGCAAATGTACGAGCGTAATCACAATTTACGCTTGTCGAGTTAGAGTTACGGAAGACCTCCGGTGAAGGATAAGGAGTTAAAAAAAAAAAATTATATATATATATATATATATATATATATATATATATATATATATATATATGTTTTTCTCAAGATTTTAACTTTTTGTATTATTAAAAGCTAAATTTTATTTACAAATGACTAGTGAGTGCTCCCTTTTTTGCATAGTACATACTGTTTTGACATTTCACCCTGGCAGCTGCTACTAAATATATGGTGTGCATTCCTACACAGGACTTTGAGATAGATCTATCTCTATCTCTATCTCTCTCTCACGGAAGGGAACTGCACTTCAAGACCGGACCAGGTACACACCCAGTGACTGCAACATCCCAGCCCTGGGTGCTAACTAGCACTCCAAAAAGCTGTGATGTCACAGGCAGTTAACCCCAGTCCGGAATGGGGTTAACTGCCTGTGACTCTGGTGACATCACAGCTTTTTTGGAGTGCTATTTAGCACCCAGGGCTGGGATGTTGCTGAGTCACTGGGTGTGTACCTGGTCCGGTCTTGGAGTGCAGTTCCCTTTCGTGTTTTGTATTTCTCTGGGGGATTACATCCACCTGTGCACCCCTTCTTTGTTCTCAGTTTGTTTGGCTTTGTAAGATCGCATGGTATGGCTGTGTTAGGGACTCAGGCAGTGGAAAGGACCTTGACGTGGTGCCTGAGCTTGGCCAGATGCGGTAACTAACCTTTCCAGTTGTGATTTTATCTTAATATATAAAGAGTGCTGGAAGGAATTCAGCGCCAATTGGTAGGCCCTCCAAAAGAGTGTTGATATATCTAAAGAATAATTATGAATTCATTAGCATTGAGTATTACAATATAACATTAATAGAAAGTGAGGGTAATAAAGATAATATTGAGTGAAACTTTATCTTGTTTCTAAAAGAAACATAAGAATACTAATAATAATAATAATAGTCCCAAATTGCAGGATGAAAAGATGATTCCCAGAGAGTAGGTTTAGGAGTTTCCAAGAAGTAGGTATCCGCAAGAGACTTGTATATTGTACTTACTAGACACCCCCCAATCATATGAGAAAAGTGTGAAGCGTGATCTGGCCGTTTTCCAGCAAATGGTGTGAAGACTGTGTAGTCAAATAGTGTTTCAAACTTTGTCCCCACTGTCTTCGTAAAGATGTCCACCAAATTCTGGTATGTGCCTTGTCACCGGTTGGCAGGTTATGTTGATACACAGGTAATCCCCTCAGCAGATTGCCATGGATCGTTTATAGAAAAAAGAAGTGACAAGACATAGCATAATTTTGTTTTTTTATTTATAAAAACATATATAAATGTGGTTAGCCAAATGCACACTTACATTAGCAAACCTCAATGGTAATGAGGTAACTATGAAGCATAAAACAAATGAAATATCAATGAGGAACTAAGATCCCGTTCCTCCTCTATGCGTGAAAGTTTTTGTTTGAAGGAGTGTTGCACCGGCCGGTTGCAACCTAGTAACGAATATGTTCTTGGGGTTGAGAGTCAAATCCGACAATACAATAAGTGCTGAATATGCGAGCCCTTTTTACCTGACGCGTTTCAAAGGATATGCTTTGTAAGCTCCTTCATCAGAGGTATTCTGTCGGACTATCACTGACTCGATCTATTTAAACTGTAAGTTACAGGTACGTCAACGTTATATATATTTATATATATATATATATATATATATATATATATATATATATATATGTGTGTATATATCTAAACAAAATATATGAAAAAATTTGGGTTCAGTATCTCTCTTTAAATAAAATATAAGTGCAAACAGATACCCGACATACAAGTAATACGTTTATATAGATGTGTGTATAAAATGATCATATATATATGATTCAGATAGAGTATGCTATTTTAAGCAATTTCCTAATTTATTCCTATTATCAATTTTTCTTCGTTCTCTTGTTATCTTTATTTGAAAAGGCAGGAATGAAATCTTTGGAGCCTGCCTATTTTTTGTTCAGTACCCTGAATAGGGCTTGCTGATTGGTGCCTGCATTTTGCCATCCAATCAGCAAGCACAACCCAGGTTCTCAACCTAAAATGGGCCTGCTCTTAAACTTTTTTACTGCTTTTTCAAATAAAGATAGCAAGAGAACGAAGAGAGTTATAATAGAAGTAAATTATAAAGCTGCTTAAAATTGCAGGCTCTATCCGAATCATGAAAGAAAAAATTTGGGTTTAGTATCCCTTTAAACTAGTTTTGTTGTGTCCTGTATTGGTCAATGAGAAATATGTGCTTTAAGATTCTGTACAGTTTAATGCATTTTTTAAGTGAGAAATGTATGTTTTTAAGAGGTTTTTTTTTTTTTTTAAATGTGATTCAAATCGCAAACAGTGTTTTTTTTGGGTCCAAAATCGCGATTTTCTTTTATCCCATATTGCCCAGCCCTATACACTATCTGATCAAAAATGTTCATATAAATATTAAAAAAAAGGTATAAGGATTCAAAGGTTTATGGTATATGGCAAGGTGTTGGATTTGTATAACTGATGGTATGTATGTATATGTGTGTATATTTGTGTATGTGTATGTGTATGTATATGTGTATGTGTGTATGTGTATATGTATATATATATATATATATATATATATATATATATATATATATATATATATATATATTCTATAAAAATATTTAGAACATATTTTGCTATGTGCAGAACATTGTAATGTCAAATATTCACAGTAAATACACAGTATAACACTTTATTAAAAATGAATATTGCATAAATATGATTTTACATGTTTACATTTACTTGACTGAAGAGGGCTTCAATATATATATCATTATATTTTATTTAGATGTGTATGTATCTCAATGTCAATGGCGTGAGCCTGTATCTGTGTGAATGTGTCCGCTTGAATGCGTGTCTGTGTGACCATCTGAGGGAATATGTCTGTGGTGTGTTGATGTAATTTTCAGTGTGTCGGTATATAAAAAGCACTATAGAACTATACAGGTGGCCCTCGGTTTACGCTGGTTCAATTTGCACCGTTTCAGAATAACAACCTTTTTTTTCAGTCATGTGCGGTAATTAAAATAGCCAGTAGGTGGAGCTGTCCACTTGTTTTGCAGCAAAGTTATGCAACTTAACAGGTCTGAAATTGATCTGTGTACACAGAGCAGACATTAGCTATCGAACAGCCACTTGCAGAGAACTGATTGCAGAAAAATGCAAGTAAAAAAACGTTTTTGTTCATTAAACTTAGTTTGATGATGATGCAGTCTGTTGTTTGATTATTTAATAGGTGCTGTTAGCAAATGTTTTTGTTCTTTAAACTTAGTTTGATGATACAATCTATATTATTAGGTTTATAATGCTGTTTAGCATTTCAAGTCTTCATTTCAAAGCTTTAAAAATAATGTATTAGGTGTTACTTATGTCAGTTTTGAGAGGGGCCTAGAACCTAACTCCCTCACTTCCCATTGACTTACATTATAAACTGGGTTTCAATTTACAACGGTTTCGATTTACAACCATTCCTCCTGGAACCTAACCCCGGCGTAAACTGAGGGCTACCTGTGTGTATGTATGTGTGTGTATATAAATACAAGCGCCGCCACCCAAATGCGCACTGGCTTGATGGGTCTTCTCTTGCTCAGATCTCCTTGATAGGAACTTTTCTAATGCAGCTGAGGCGAGTGAAATCTCTGGAGCGGAGCCCCGACCCTCCGGAGAACTGTGTGGGAGTTGAGAGAGTTTCTGCGTGTCCGAATGAGTGCGTAGGGTAGCAGCAGCTACCTGCTTCTGTTCTGCTTCAGAAATGCTTTTAAGCAAGAAGGGACCAATTCACGGCGGCACACCTAACGATCTCTCACAGCTGCGGCACAGTGGTTGAAAATCTACAAACAAATGCCTCTTGTCATTGGCTCACCTGATGTGGTCAGCTACCTCACAGTAGTGCATTGCTGTTCCTTCAACAAAGGATTCCAAGAGAGAGAAGCAAATTTGATAATAGAAGTAAACTGGTAAGTTGTATAAAATTGTTCTGAATCATGAAATAAGTAACATTTTATGAGAGAGATCGAGAGAGAGATCGAGATCATGAGAGATCGAGAGAGAGATCTCCTAAGAAAGTTTTACAAGTTTCAGTTTATTTCAATAGACACTGCAGTTTAAGACATGAAAAGATAGCATGGACTACTGAACAAATCTCACTGACAATTTGAAGCATTTGAAATGCTTTAGTGTAAAAACAGAATATGTTTAATAAGATGGATTTATTTAGGTTTGGCTTTGTCATAGGATCCAATAATAGTAAGCTGTGGAAGCACAAAGCATGAAAAAGGTACTATGTGAACTGCTGACTGATGTTAAGTGTTAAAAAGCAATAATTAACGTTCGCAGATAATTTATTTTCGGCATCTTTGCAAATGCAGCCTCAGTATGCACTGATAGAAAGGCGTTACGTTTCAACAAAGAACACCAAGAAAAGAGGCCAATTGGTAAACTTGATAATTGCAGGGAATCTGAAGCTTCAAAGTTTATTCTTTACTTTCATGTCTTTTTAAATCTACATTGCCTATTCTATAGTGGTCTTCATATTGGCCATCTGGTTGTTAGACTGGTGGTTAGAGGGAAAGTAAATACTAAATTCATATCTGTTATTTCCTATAATTAGACATACAAAATATATAATGTAAAGCTTTAACAATTATGTGTTTTTATTTTAGGACATTGACATTCCATACCCGCCAGCCCCATGGTATGTGGTTTTCCCATATTCTGTCCTGCCAGGCAGAGCTGTCTGTGAATCTAATTGACACTTGCAAAAAGCAACAACTTATTTATGTTCTAAATATGGCAGCAGTGGTTAAGGCATTTACAGGAAAGTTTCTATGTTCCACCATCTGATGCAAGGTAAAGACTTTAATTAAAACTCTGTATTCTGTTAGTGTTTTAAAAAAACAACATATTTGATTTTTAGTTTCCGCAATGTAAAAGCAAATGATTATTTTTTTGAAATGACTTCTCCCACCTATTTATCTATTCCTATTTAATTTTGTTAAAGTCCAGTAAGGGAACAGCACACAGGAGTAAAAAATGTGCACGGTAGACCTAGGGCGCTGCCAAGCCCTAATACACATATACAAGGATAAGCAGAGTCTCCAGCACTTTTCAAACAGACTTTATTTGTACACAGATAGCTATAAAGTCTGTTTGAAAAGTGCTGGAGACCCTGCTTATCCTTGTAATTTTGTTAAAGGATATAAATAAGCCAATTTGTTAGTGTAATAGAACATTACAGGCTGTCCAGAGAAATTAAGGTTGGGTCTGTTTGTTTGTTTGTTTTTTTTAAATTTGTTTTTTTTTTTTAATTTCCATTAATTATTATTTGTGAGCTCCAAGGAAAGGTATAATTATCTACACAGTGTTCATAGTGTTTACAGTACTAAAAAAATCAAATGAGAAATTCTATATATAAAAAAAAACACTCACACATACAACGTTTTTATGTTCTATACCAGGACATATTTTGGGTTCATTAGTGGTTAGGAGGAGGGCAGCAAGTCCCTCTGCCCCTCATTATATATCCCAAGTCACTGATTAAAGCACCACTCAATGCAGTAAAATTACATGATTAACAAGAACATAATAAAAGACCATGCAATACACTTACTTACATTTTCTGGCTTCATGTGACAGACATCAGCCAATCACAGACTAGTATACTTATACCCTGTGAGCTTGTGCACATGCTCAGTATGATCTTGTTCCCCAGAAAGTGTGCATATAAAATGACTTTACAAAATTTGCTAAAGGAATTAAATTGGAAAGTGTCAAAACTGCATGCTCTTTCTGAATCATAAACGTTTATTTTGACTTGTGTCCCTTTTTTAATTTGCGCAGTGTGCATGGTTAGTATGCACTGTGTCCACATTTTTTAAGGGAAACTCACCTTTTTCTTTATTTATGATGGGTACTGCACGTGTACATAAAATAGTAAGTTCTCTGTCCCTTCTCCCTATGTATTTTTGCTGTATTTTGCTGTATTGTTTGCTCTGTTTTTTGTTTTAACACCTACCCCCTAGCCAGCTAACCAGCCCGCCCTCCTTTCCTGCTGTATTTAATGGAGCTCGCTGCGCGACTGTGCCAAAGGCAAGCCCATCAGCGCCCGACCGCACCCAACGCCACAAACCTTGGCTCCAGAAACTGCCGCCACTACGACGCCAGCACCCTCCACACACTCAACACCGGCAGATCGTCCGCCTGCAACCACGCATCCCCGACCAACACCTTCGGACCTTTCACCAGGCACAACTGCTCCTTCCCCTCTGTCCGGACCACAACCGAACCAACTAACCCACCCAAAAACAGCCGCAATTACCTCAATTGCATCCTCCTCAACACCCGCTCCATCCACAAGCACGCCCTCGAAATCTGGAACCTGCTAGACTCCACCTCCCCAGGCATCTCCTTCCTCACGAGACCTGGCTGAACCCCGCATCAGCGCCGGACATCGCCACTGCAATCCCCGACGGCTACAAGATCTGCCACAAAGACCGCAGCAACCGACCTGGAGGAGGCATCTCCATCATCCACAAACACACCATCCAAGTCACAACCAGCTCCAATGACCACTCACCAGGCCTAGAACACCTACACGTCAAGATCCAGGTCAACCCCAACACCACGCTCCGCAGCACCCTTATCTACAGACCTCCCAGACCTCGTCCCGCCTTCTGCGACTCCATCACCGACCACATCACACCCCATGCCCTCGCCTCAATGGACTACATCCTACTCCGTGACCCCAACTTCCATCTTGACAACCCCAACGATCACAACACCTCCACCCTCCTGGAAAACTTCGGAACCATTGGACTGAAGCAACTCGTAAACCACCCAACCTATGCAGCCAGCCACACCCTCGACCCAATTTTCTCCTCAGGCAACCACATTTTAGTCAATCACATCACTGAACTCCTCTGGACTGACCACCACTGCATAGACTTCTCCTTCAACTAACCCACCACCTCAGACAGTACCACCCTGTCAGGGTTTTTCCCTGTTGTGTTTGCCATGTGCTGCTGGCAGCCATTTTACTCACCTCTCTTCCTGACTATGGTGCATTGTGGGGGATGCTGCTCACTTCCTGCACTTCCTTTTATGGCCAGACTGGTGTGCATCATCCATGTGAGATAGGATGCAGTCTCAGAATTGTGATTTCATCGCTTATTATTTAAAGGGCCTCTGTTCAGTATGCTTTGCCTTTGCGTTGTCTCCGACCTGTTTGTGAGAGTTCCTGTGTATTACCTGGCTGCCTGACGTCCTTCCTGGTTCCTGATCCCTGGCTTGTTCCTGACTCTGCTGTTTTCCTTTGTTCCTGATTCCGGCTCGTCTGACTATTCGCTTTGGCTCCTGACTCGGCTTGTCTGACTACCAGCTCTGGTTTTGACTCCTGGCTTGTTATTTGACTTGTGGACTTTTTATTATTTTTTGCTATTAATAAAGGTGTCATTATTTTTGCACTTCTCGTCTCAGTCTGATTCCTTTCCCTCTGACAGAGCTAAGGTGGGATTTCTCATCTCGTTACTCTCTGACAAAGCTTTTGCCTGGGCTAATCCCTTGTGGGAGACTAATACACCTGTGATTTAAAATTACCCTGAATTTGTGGCCTCCTTTCGAAGTGTATTTGATGTTCCGGCTCGCTCCTCCTCTGCTGCTAAACGACTCATGTCCATTCAGCAAGGTACAAAATCTGTTGCTCAGTATGCTATTGAGTTCCGTACGCTTGCCGCAGAGGTAGGTTGGAACAATGAAACCCTTTTTGCCGCCTTCTTTCATGGGCTCTCTGATACGATTAAAGACGAAGTTGCTGCCAGAGATTTTCCAGAGGATCTCGAGGCATTGGTGTCTTTTTTTGATCCTAATTGACATCAGACTCAGAGAGAAGCCCTCTTTCAAGGAGCGCTTGCGGAAGCCTCCTGTTCCGTTGTCTCCTACGTGTTCGTTCCCACCCATGCCTCCCTCTCCTCCAATGCCTCGAGTCACCAGGTACTGCTGAGCCGATGCAGCTGGGATTCACGCATCTCTCCGCGGCGGAGAGGGCCTTTAGGAGGAGGGAGGGGCTCTGCCTCTATTGTGGGTTACAGGGTCACCTTTTGAAGTCTTGTCCTACACGGCCAGGAAACACTCACACCTAAGGTCCTATCGGGGGCAGACTGTCAGGGTTTTTTCCTGACTTGTTTGCCATGTGCTGCTGTCAGCCATTTTACTCACCTCTCTTCCTGACTTGGTGCATTGTGGGGGATGCTGCTCACTTCCTTTTATGGCCAGACTGGTTTACATCATCCATGTGAGACAGGATGCAGTCTCAGAATTGTGATGTCACCACTTATTATTTAAAGGGCCTCTGTTCAGTATGCTTTGTCCTTGCATTGTCTCAGACCTGTTTGTGAGAGCTCCTGTGTATTACCTGGCTGTCTGACGTCCTTCCTGGTTCCTGATCCCTGGCTTGTTCCTGACTCTTCTGTTCTCCTTGTTCCTGATTCCGGCTCGTCTGACTACTCGCTTTGGCTCCTGACTCAGCTTGTCTGACTACCAGCTCTGGTTTTGATTCCTGGCTTATTTGACTTGTGGACTTTTTATTATTTTTTGCTATTAATAAAGGTGTGATTATTTTTGCACTTCTCGTCTCAGTCTGATTCCTGGCACCCTGACATTACGCAAGGACCATGAATCCTGATGGTGCTAATAATCCACCTTTACCTGCCATAATTTCCAGGATGGATGAACAGGATCACCGCTTGGATCAATTTGCACTAGACCTGTAAACCATGCTGACTCGCACTGCACATTTGGATCAAAGTGTCCCGCAAGTTATGGCTACTCCTGTTACGGCTGCTGCACCTATGCCAACCAGGAGCATGTCCGGTTCTGCACCTCTACCTCAGCGATATGGAGGCGATCTTATTCAGTGCAGAGGGTTTTTGAACCAGGTGGGCATTTACTTTGAGATGTTACCTCAGGCGTTTCTCTCTCTGACAGAGCTAAGGTGGGATTTCTCATCTCGTTACTCTCTCTGACACAGCTCTTGCCTGGGCTAATCCCTTGTGGGAAACTAATAAACCTATGATTTAAAATTACCCTGAATTTGTGGCCTCCTTTCGAAGGGTATTTGATGTTCCAGCTCGCTCCTCCTCTGCTGCTAAACTACTCATGTCCATTCAGCAAGGTACAAGATCGGTTGCTCAGTATGCGTTCCGTACGCTTGCCGCAGAGGTAGGTTGGAACAATGAAGCCCTTGTTGCCGCCTTCTTTCATGGGCTCTCTGATGCGATTAAAGACGAAGTTGCTGTCAGAGATTTACCAGAGGATCTCGAGGCATTGATGTCGTTTTTTTTTTTTTTTGTTTTTTTTTATCCTAATTGACATCAGACTAAGTGAGAGGCCTTCTTTCAAGCAGCGCTTGCGGAAGCCTCCTGTACGGTTGTCTCCTAAGTGTTCGTTCCCACCCATGCCTCCCTCTCCTCACGTGCCTCCTGGACCCGAGTCACCAGGTACTGCTGAGCCGATGCAGTTGGGATTCACACATCTCTCCACGGCGGAGAGGGCCTTTAGGAGGAGGGAGGGGCTCTGCCTCTATTGTGGGTTACAGGGCCACCTTTTGAAGTCTTGTCCTACACGGCCGGGAAACGCTCACACCTAAGGTCCTGTCGGGGGCAGACCTTAGGTGGTTTATCCTTGTCCCCGGAACCGCTAACGGAGAAACCTTTGGTCACGGTTGTCCTTTCCTGGGTGGAGTCACCCAGGCTTTTGTTGACTCCGGTGCTGCGAGCTATTTCATTGACAGTGCTTTTGTATCGAAGCACCCCATTCCTGTTTTGCCTCGGTCCGTTCCGCTTGCTATTGAGGCCATTGATGGCAGGCCCCTTCAGCCCGCCCTCGTTACTCACGAAACCGCTCCGTTGTCCATGGCTGTTGGGGCTCTCCATTTTGAAACCCTCCAGTTCCAGGTGATAAACTCTCTGCATTTTCCGGTTGTTCTGGGTTATCCCTGGCTCCAAAAGCACAATCCCAGTCTCGACTGGCGCAGGTCCGAAATTTTGTCATGGTCTCTGCAATGTATTTCCACTTGTCTTCAGAAACCAGTTAAAGTCTTGTGCACTTCTTCAGTATCTCAATTGCCAGAGGAGTACCGAGAGTTCCTAGACGTTTTTGACAAGGTGCGTGCCGGTACGTTGCCTCCTCACCGGTCTTACGATTGTGCCATAGACCTACAACCCGGAGCCATTCCTCCTCAGGGGCCGGGTTTACCCTCTGTCTGTTGACGAGAATTGTGCTATGGAGGAGTATGTTTCTGATGCTCTGTCACGGGGGATCATCCGCAAATCCTGCTCTCCTGCAGGGGCTGGCTTCTTCTTTGTGAAGAAAAAGGGTGGCGAGTTTAGACCATGCATCGATTATAGGGGTCTTAATCGTCTTACCATTAAGAATGCTTACCCTATTCCGCTCATTACGGAACTCTTTGACCGCCTCAAGGGAGCTACGGTCTTTACAAAGCTTGATTTGAGAGGAGCGTACAATCTCGTTAGGATCAAGGAGGGCCACGAATGGAAAGCAGCATTTAACACCAGGAGCAGGCATTATGAGTATCTTGTAATGCCCTTTGGCCTATGTAATGCTCCTGCTGTTTTCCAGCAATTTATTAATGATGTCCTATGAGATATGTTGCAACAGTGTGTTGTTGTGTACTTGGATGACATCCTCATACACTCACCTACACTTGAGGCTCATCGTTCTGATGTTACACGGGTTCTTCAGAGACTACGTGAGAACAGCCTGTTTTGTAAACTTGAGAAATGTGAGTTCCATCAGACTCAAGTAACCTTCCTAGGTTATGTTATCTCCGTTGCAGGGTTCTCCATGTATCCTGACAAGTTATCTGCAGTTCTGCAGTGGCCTCGCCCAGTTGGTCTTCGGTCTATTCAACGTTTTTTGGGGTTCGCCAATTACTATAGAAAGTTTATTAAAAACATTTCTTCCTTGGTCAAACCTATCACAGACATGACCCGTAAAGAGAATGATCCACTCCATTGGTCACCTACTGCCATTGAGGCCTTTGATAGTCTTAAGACTGCCTTTGCTGCCGCTCCACAGTTCTGGCTCATCCTAACCCTGTCCTGCCTTTCGCTCTTGAGGTCGATGCGTCTGAGACTGAGTAGGTTCCCTCTTGTCTCAACGTCCTACGCCTGACGGTTCCTTGCATCCGTGTGGTTTCTTCTCTAAGAAATTGTCTCCAGCGGAGTGCAATTATGAAATTGGCGACAGGGAATTACTGGCCATAATTTTGGCACTTAATTAATGGAGGCATCTTCTCGAGGGTACTAGCGTGCCAGTGCTCATTCTTGCTGACCACAAGAATTTAACTTATCTATCTGAAGCAAAACGTTTGTTGCCCCGACAGACCAGATGGGCGCTATTTTTGTCTCGATTTAATTATGTGGTCTCCTACCTGCCTTGTAGTAAGAATGTTAGGGCTGATGCCCTCTCTCGACAATTTTCACCTCTGTCCAAGGAGGAGTCTGTACCTACTCCAGTTATACCTCCTGACCATATTTTTGCTACGATACGTACTAATTTGACTTCTCCCTTGGGGGAGGAGATCCTGGCTGCACAAACCAATGCACCTCCTGAGAAACCTAGTGGTAAGTGTTTTGTTCCTGAGAATCTTCTAACTAAACTTTTGCACACTTACCACTATCCTAAAGCCGCAGGTCACCCAGGCAAGAACCAAATGATTTGGTCTGTCACTCGACAATTCTGGTGGCCAGGTCTTCGTTCTGATGTTGCTGCTTATGTTGCCTCCTGCTCAGTTTGTGCACAGAATAAGACTCCTCGACGTCTTCCTGTGGGTCTTCTTCAACCTATTGCTAATGGTGAGTGTCCTTGGACACATCTTTACATGAACTTCATTGTCGAGCTCCCTGTTTCCAATGGCAATACTGTTATCCTTATGGTGGTTGACCGTTTTTCTAAAATGTCACATTGCATTCCCTTGAAGAAGTTGCCTACCGCTCAGGAGCTTGCTTCAATTTTTGTCCGTGAGGTCTTCCGTTTACATGGGTACCCAAGGACATAGTGTCGGACCGGGGTAGCCAGTTTGTCTCCAGATTTTGGCGTTCCTTTTGTGCTCAAATGGGGATCCAGCTCTCCTTCTCCTCGGCATATCACCCTCAATCCAATGGGGCTGCGGAATGGTCTAATCAAGCTCTGGAACAGTGCCTCCGTTGCTATGTCTCAGATCACCACAATAATTGGTCTGAACTATTACCTTGGGCAGAGTTTGCTCGTAATAGTGCTATTAATGCTTCCTCCAAGTTATCCCCGTTCATGGCGAATTATGGGTTTCAACCATCCTTGTTGCCCGATTCGTTCATGTCTCGGGGTATTCCGGCTTTGGAGGAGCATCTCCGGCAACTCCGTTCCACGTGGGTGCAGATTCAGGATTGCCTTCATCGTTCTGTGCAGCGCCAAAAGTTCCAGGCTGATCGTAGGCGTCTGCCTGCACCTTCCTACCAGGTTGGTGAGAGAGTTTGGCTGTCCTCCCGCAACTTGAACCTTCGTGTGCCTTCAAATAAACTGGCTCCCCATTATTTTGGTCCTTATCGAATACTCAGACGGGTCAATCCTGTGGCCTACTCTCTTGACCTTTCTCCTGCAATGCGCATCTCCAATGTTTTTCATGTCTCCCTCTTGAAACCATTGGTTTGTAATTGGTTTACCACTGTGTTGCCTCGTCCCCGTCCTATCTTTGTTGACAACCATGAGGCGTATGAGGTCAGCAGCATTATTGACTCTTGTATGTCCAGGGGCCGCGTACAGTATTTGGTTCATTGGATGGGGCTACGGTCCTGAGGAGCGTTCATGGCTTCCCTCCTCTGAAGTTCATGCTCCCGTCCTCCTCCTTGCCTTCATGCCCGTTTCCCCAATAAGCCTTTTGTCCTCCCGCGGGGAGGGGTCGTTGAGGGGAGGGTACTGTCAGGGTTTTTTCCTGACTTGTTTGCCATGTGCTGCTGGCAGCCATTTTACTCACCTCTCTTCCTGACTTGGTGCATTGTGGGGGATGCTGCTCACTTCCTGCACTTCCTTTTATGGCCAGACTGGTTTACATCATCCATGTGAGACAGGATGCAGTCTCAGAATTGTGATGTCATCACTAAAGGGCCTCTGTTCAGTATGCTTTGTCCTTGCGTTGTCTCAGACCTGTTTGTGAGAGCTCCTGTGTATTACCTGGCTGTCTGACGTCCTTCCTGGTTCCTGATCCCTGGCTTGTTCCTGACTCTTCTGTTCTCCTTGTTCCTGATTCCGGCTCGTCTGACTACTCGCTTTGGCTCCTGACTCGGCTTGTCTGACTACCAGCTCTGGTTTTGATTCCTAGCTTGTTATTTGACTTGTGGACTTTTTATTATTTTTTGCTATTAATAAAGGTGTGATTATTTTTGCACTTCTCGTCTCAGTCTGATTCCTGGCACCCTGATACAGACCTTGGGTGGTTTATCCTCGTCCCCGGAACCGCTTAAGGAGAAACCTTTGGTCACGGTTGTCCTTTCCTGGGTGGACTCCTCCATAGTCACTCAGGCTCTTGTTGACTCCGGTGCTGCAGGCTATTTCATTGACGGTGCTTTTGTATCAAAGCACTCCATTCCTGTTTTGCCTCGGTCCGTACCGCTTGCTATTGAGGCCATTGATAGCAGGCCCCTTCAGCCCGCACTCGTTACTCATGAAACTGCCCTGTTGTCCATGGCTGTTGGGGCTCTCCATTTTGAAACCCTCCAGTTCCAGGTGATAAACTCTCCACATTTTCCGGTTGTTCTGGGTTATCCCTGGCTCCAAAAGCACAATCCCAGTCTCGACTGGCGCAGGTCCGAAATGTTGTCGTGGTCCCCGCAATGTATTTCCACTTGTCTTCGGAAACCAGTTAAAGTCTTGTGCACTTCTTTGGTATCTCAATTGTCAGAGGAGTACAGAGAATTCCTAGACGTGTTTGACAAGGTGCGTGCCGGTATGTTGCCTCCTCACCGGTCTTACGATTGTGCCATAGACCTGCAACCCGGAGCCATTCCTCCTCGGGGCCCGGTGTACCCTCTGTTGCAGAGAATTGTGCTATGGAGGAGTATGTTGCCGATGCTCTGTCGCGGGGATCATCCGCAAATCCTGCTCTCCTGCAGGGGCTGGCTTCTTCTTTGTGAAAAAAAAGGGTGGCGAGTTAAGACCATGTATCGATTTATAGGGGTCTTAATCGTCTTACCATTAAGAATGCTTACCCTATTCCGCTCATTACGGAACTCTTTGACCACCTCAAGGGAGCTACGGTCTTTACTAAACTTGATTTGAGAGGAGCGTACAATCTCTTTAGGATTAAGGAGGGCCACGAATGGAAAACGGCATTTAACACCAGGAGCGGGCATTATGAGTATCTTGTAATGCCCTTTGGCCTATGTAATGCTCCTGCTGTTTTTCAGGAATTTATTAATGATGTTCTATGAGATATGTTGCAACAGTGTGTTGTGGTATACTTAGACGACGTCCTCATACAATCACCCACACTTGATGCTCATCGTTCTGATGTTACACGGGTTCTTCAGAGACTACGTGAGAACGGCCTGTTTTGTAAATTCGAGAAATGTGAGTTCCATCAGACTCTAGTAACCTTCCTAGGTTATGTTATCTGCGTTGCAGGGTTCTCCATGGATCCTGACAAGTTATCTGCAGTTCTGCAGTGGCCTCGCCCAGTTGTCCTTCGGTCTCTTCAACGTTTTTTGGGGTTCGCCAATTACTATAGGAAGTTTATTTAAAACTTTTCTTCCTTGGTCAAACCTATCACAGACATGACCCGTAAAGAGAATGATCCACTCCATTCGTCACCTACTGCCATTAAAGCCTTTGATAGTCTTAAGACTACCTTTGCTGCTGCTCGAGTTCTGGCTCATCCTAACCCTGTCCTGCCTTTTGTTCTTGAGGTCGATGCTTCTGATACTGGAGTAGGTGCCCTCTTGTCTCAACGTCCCACGCCTGACAGTTCCTTGCATCCGTGTGGTTTCTTCTCTAAGAAATTGTCTCCAGCGGAGTGCAATTATGAAATTGGCTACAGGGAAATACTGGCCATAATTTTGGCACTTAATTAATGGAGGCATCTTCTCGAGGGTACTTGCGTGCCAGTGCTCATTCTTGCTGACCACAAGAATTTAACTTATCTATCTGAAGCAAAACGTTTGTCGCCCCGACAGGCCAGATGGGCGCTATTTTTGTCTCGGTTTAATTATGTGGTCTCCTACCTGCCTAGTAGTAAGAATGTTAGGGCTGATGCCCTCTCTCGACAATTTTTGCCTCTGTCTAAGGAGGAGTCTGTACCTACTTCTGTTATACCTCTTGACCATATTTTGGCTACCATACGTACTAATTTGACTTCTCCCTTGGGGAGGAGATCCTGGCTGCACAAACCAATGCACCTCCTGAGAAACCTAGTGGTAAGTGTTTTCTTCCTGAGAATCTTCGAACTAAACTTTTGCACACTTACCACTATCCTAAAGCCGCAAGTCACCCAGGCAAGAACCAAATGATTTGGTCCGTCACTCGACAATTTTGGTGGCCAGGTCTTCATTCTGATGTTGCTGCGTATGTTGCCTCCTGCTCAGTTTGTGCACAGAATAAGACTCCTCAACGTCTTCCTGTGGGTCTTCTTCAACCTATTGCTAATGGTGAGCGTCCTTGGACACATCTTTCCATGGACTTCATTGTCGAGCTCCCTGTTTCCAATGGCAATACTGTTATCCTTATGGTGGTTGACCGTTTTTCTAAAATGTCACATTGCATTCTCTTGATGAAGCTGCCTACCGCTCAGGAGCTTGCTTCAATTTTTGCCCGTGAGGTCTTCCGTTTACATGGGTTACCCAAGGACATAGTGTCGGACCGGGGTAGCCAGTTTGTCTCCAGATTTTGGCGTTCCTTTTGTGCTCAAATGGGGATCCAGCTTTCCTTCTCCTCTGCATAGCACCCTCAATCCAATGGGGCTGCGGAACGGTCTAATCAAGCTCTGGAACAGTTCCTCCGTTGCTATGTCTCAGATCACCACAATAATTGGTCTGAACTGTTACCTTGGGTAGAGTTTGCTCGTAATAGTGCTATTAATGCTTCCTCCAAGTTATCCCCGTTCATGGCGAATTGTTGCCCGATTCATTCATGTCTCAGGGTATTCCGGCTTTGGAGGAGCATCTCTGGCAACTCCGTTCCACGTGGGTGCAGATTCAGGATTGCCTTCATTGTTCTATGCAGCGCCAAAAGTTCTAGGCTGATCGTAGGCGTCTGCCCGCACCTTCCTACCAGGTTGGTGAGAGAGTTTGGCTGTCCTCCTGCAACTTGAACCTTTGTGTGCCTTCCAATAAATTGGCTCCCTGTTATGTTTGTCTTTTTCGAATACTCCGACGTGTTAATCCTGTGGCCTACGCTCTTGACCTTCCTCCTGCTATGCGCATCTCCAATGTTTTTCATGTCTCCCTCTTGAAACCATTGGTTTGTAATCGGTTTACCACTGTGTTGCCTCGTCCCCGTCCTATCTTTGTTGACAGCCATGAGGAGTATGAGGTCAGCAGCATTATTGACTCTCGTATGTCCAGGGGCCGTGTACAGTATTTGGTTCACTGGAGGGACTACGGTCCGGAGGAGCGTTCTTGGGTTCCCTCCTCTGATGTTCATGCTCCCGCCCTCCTCCGTGCCTTCCATGCCCTTTTCCCCAATAAGCCTTTTGTCCTCCAGCGGGGGAGGGGTCGTTGAAGGGAGGGTACTGTCAGGGTTTTTCCCTGTTGTGTTTGCCATGTGCTGCTGGCAACCATTTTACTCACCTCTCTTCCTGACTATGGTGCATTGTGGGGGATGCTGCTCACTTCCTGCACTTCCTTTTATGGCCAAACTGGTGTGCATCATCCATGTGAGACAGGATGCAGTCTCAGAATTGTGATGTCATCACTTAATTTTTAAAGGGCCTCTGTTCAGTATGCTTTGCCTTTGCGTTGTCTCAGACCTGTTGTTAGAGTTCCTGTGTATTACCTGGCTGCCTGACGTCCTTCCTGTTTCCTGATCCCTGGCTTGTTCCTGACTCTGCTGTTTTCCTTGTTCCCGATTCCGGCTCGTCTGACTATTCGCTTTGGCTCCTGACTCGGCTCGTTTGACTACCAGCTCTGGTTTTGACTCCTGGCTTGTTATTTGACTTGTGGACTTTTTATTATTTTTTGCTATTAATAAAGGTGTGATTATTTTTGCACTTCTCATCTCAGTCTGTTTCTTGGCACCCTGACACACCCGCCTCGCAGAAACTGGAACAACATCACCCAAGACCAACTACACTGCACCCTAAACAAATCCTCCACAGATTCCAACTCCTCCGCCCACAGCCTCCACCGCTGGATTACAGACTGCTCCAACACCCTCGCCCCCCTCAAAAAACCGTCCAGCCGACAAACCGACAAACCATCAACAAGGCCAGCTGGTTCATTCCGGCCCTCCAGGACTCCAAACGCCACTGCAGACAATTGGAAAGAACCTGGAGATCCAGCAAGACCCTTCTGAAAAAAGCTGCCTTTAAGGAAGCAATCAACACCCACCACCTCCTAAAAAAAAAAAAAAAGCCATCCAAGACAGAATCGACTCTAACGCACACAACAGCAAGAAGTTGTTCTCAGTCATCAAGGAATTCTCTAAACCCAGCAGCGACACCACCAACATCCCACCCTCCCAGGACCTCTGCAATACCCTCGCTGCACACTTCCACCGGAAGATCCTAGACATCTATGACAGTTTCATGCCTCATAACTCAACCTCCACCACCCACCCCCTTCAACCGACAACCCTCCCAAATTCGCCCCCCCCACACCACACATGGACTATCTGGAGCTCCCTCACCACAGAGGACACCCTAAGAATCATGAAATCCATCCACTCCGGCTCACCCTCGGACACTTGCCCCCATCACATATTCAACAAAGCAAGCAACACCATCGCCCCTGAACTCTGCCGCACCATCAACTGCTCCATCAAAACCGGCACCTTCCCAGATGTCTGGAAGCATGCGGAACTGAAACCCCTGCTGAATAACTACCGCCCCATCTCACTACTCCCCTTTCCGGCCAAAGTCATAGAAGTCCATCAACTTGCAACTTATTGACCACATTGAGGCCGACCACACCCTGAACCACTCCCAATGCGGTTTCAGAAGCAACCACAGCACCAAGACCGCCCTCCTTGCCGCCACAGACGACATCTGCGCCATGCTCTACCGAGAAGAAACCGCCGCCCTCATCCTCCTAGACCTCTCAGCAGCTTTCGGCACTGTCAACAAAAACACTTTCCGCACCCACCTACATGATGCCGGCATCCACAGCAAAGCACTGGAATGCATTACCTCCTTTCTCACAGGCAGGACCCAGAAAGTCAGACTCCCGCCTTTCTTCTCCAAACCCACACCAGTCAACTGTGGTGTACCGCAAGGCTCTTCACTGAGCCCCACCCTCTTCAACATCTACATGGCCCCTCTCGCCAACATCATCTCCTATGCCGACGACACCCAGTTAATCATCTCGCTCACCCTAGATCCCACCACCGCCAAAAAGAATGTCCACCAAGGCCTGACAGCAGTCGCTGCCTGGATGAATGACAACTGGCTCAAACTGAACACAGACAAAAACCGAAGTCCTCCTCCTCTGACCCAATAAATCCGCATGGGACGACTCCTGGTGGCCCGCAGCACTCAGTCACCCTCCAACCCCAACCGACCATGCACGAAATCTAGGCTTCATCCTGGACTCCTCACTCTCCATGGACCGGCAAATCAATGCCATCACCTCAACATGCTTCCACATTCTCCATTCTCCACCTGCTACGAAAAATCTTCAAGTGGATCCCTACCGAAACCAAGAAAACAGTCACCCACGCCCTCGTCAGCAGCCGGTTGGACTACGGCAACGCACTCTACGCAGGCTCCACCATCTAACTCCAAAAGAGACTCCAACGTATCCAGAACGCCTCAGCCAGACTCATCCTCGACATCCCTTTCCAATGCCACATCACCGAACACCTAAGGAACATTCACTGGCTCCCCATCAACAAGAGAATCACCTTCAAGCTCCTTACCCACACGTTCAAGGCCCTACACAACATCGGACCCGAATACATCAACTACCGTGTAAATTTCTACACTGTAGTCATCCCCCACATCAGCAAATCCACAGCGGGCGGAAGATCCTTCTCCCACATGGTAACAAAGATATGGAACACCCTCCCACTGCACCTCAGACAATCCACCTCCCTTACAACGTTCAGAAAGGACCTCAAAACCTGGCTCTTCGAATATACGCCCTCCCCCTATCCGCTTTCCCTTAGCGCCTTGAGACCCTCACGGGTGATTAGTTTGCGCTCTATAAGAACCCAATAGATAGAGATAGATACTTGATAGGAAAGATAACAATGGCTGCGGGTTTTATAATCAAACATCATGGCAAGAACTTGGTAACCAAAAAAAATCAGAGTTAATCAAAGTAACAAAAAAAGTAATAAAATGGTTCAAGAGCATTACAATTTTTATGTTGAATGTTAGATTACTGTTTAAGATGTTTGTTTAATCGTTTTTTTTTCTTTTGCACGAAAAAGGTTGTTAAAGGGGTAGTAAACCAACTTTTTTTTTATTTTAATTTTCTTATCCATTGTTAATATTTATAAATGTTTGTAGTTATTTTCTATTTTTTTTGTCTAATTCACAATGCTTCCTTAAAAAGTTGATTCCTTTCCAAATCTTTTATGCAAGTCCTCTAGGCTACCCAGTTAGGACCCTAATAAATGTGCTTGGAGCCGCACAAGTTCTTTATTGACGGGCAAGGTTGCGCTAGCTTGGGACATCGCAGTGCATCTATAAGGAAATTGATCGATCTGCGCATGCGCTTAAGTAGTCTGGCGTCAGTCGGATTTGCGTCTCGGGTTGTCAGTGCGCATGCAATTCTTTATTCACCTTAATGCTGATTGGGAGTGCACTTTCCATTATGAATATGCTAACTGAAGCTTTAATTCTGCATTATTATTGGATACTTTTGAGGGTGCAAAAAACTTCTCGGGAGCACTCAGGGTTGTATAAAACTTATCCAGGGGTAAAAGCAACATCTGGCTATTGAGGCAACAAAAATGGACTGCAAAACTTTTTTTGTGAAACTAAGTTCCACAGACAGAAAATGCTTTTATAGCACTCGTATGCCCAGACTATTATAAGGGCAGAAAACAAAGAAAATAAATTAATAAAATATAACTTTTATTAGTACTCTTAAAAGATGGGTAAATGACACAAACTATTAAAATCTTTGAAAAAGCCTACATTTCTGCCGAAACACGGTCCCAATTGTTATTTTAAAATACCATAAGCAATTAATGGCAGTGAATAGCGGTAATTACTAATCACCAGTTTATTGTCAAATTACATGGGTCAGCAATGGATACTGTGACAAATAGATCCTTTAACTTGAGTAATTTTGTAACTACAGAAATAACTTTGGATATATAGATAAGCAGGCTACTCAATATAGATGTGGCGAGACTTCGCAACTAATCATGACAGCAGGTTGTTATAATGTAAACAGTTGCACGAACAGTAAAGCTTATGTGAATGTGTTACTAACGCTCACTATATATAATTGTGCTCTGGTTGTGGGGGCACCCAATTGATAACAATAGGACCATAGAGAGAATTAATGTACAAGCAGGTTGCTATTGTATAAAATGTGAAATGAGCAACTAATATTAAGACATATAGAGATACATTTTGCTCTATCCTTTGGGGGCACACAATTAATAATTTAAGACCATAGAGGGGATCATTAATAATATAAGCTGTTTAAAACTAACAGCGCTTGATAGTACTAACCACCAAATACAAATAGACAGCCCATTTATAACACATTAGAAAAACATAGTATCCTTATCACAAAATAAAGTTACAATTTTGAGTCATAACTATACACAAGTGGATTATTCGTTTATAACATACTGAACAATTACAAAGCAGCTAAGATACGAAACAAGGTAACAATCTTGAATCAATATTGATAATCTATGAACGAAAATTCTTAAATGGTCAGGATTTTTATAGTAATTTCTGACCAGTACTAACGGTATCAAGTGTTGTTAAGTAACTACCAAGCACAAATACTCAGTGTTATATTAATGTGTTCCCCTGGAGACAGAGGACACATATAAAGTTATATAACCTCCCAGCACTGTATGTATTATAATAAGGTATCCTGACTATATTTTATTGATATCTTTACCAAGGCTAAATATATTAGCTGAGTAAACCGACATCCATAGAGTAATTAAATGATTAGAACATGATTGGAACTTGCAATATATTACAAAATAAAGTAATCCTAATATCATTAATCTCTATAGCTACAGCTATTATTAACAGTTCGAATCAATAACTGTTCACTTATATATAGTAAACACTGTACAACTAGATTGTCTGTCTCTATCAAATCAACATCAACAGATAAAGGCCAATACAGATTTATAAAGAGACAAATACATTGCTATCAGCCATATTGCTTATGATAGGGATTTTAATAGTGTATGTCATTTACCCATCTTTTAAGAGTACTAATAAAAGTTATATTTTATTCATTTATTTTCTTTGTTTTCTGCCCTTATACTAGTCTGGGCATAAGTGTGCTATTAAAGCATTTTCTGTCTGTGGAACTTAGTTCCACAATTTTTTTTTTTTTTGCAATAATAAAATTAATGCTAGCACCACTTCTCTAGCCTGTAATACATTCGTGGGTCCTGGAGGTGGTATCTCAGGGATACAAGATAGGTTTCAAATCTCATCCGCCAAGGGGCAGATTCCTTCTCTCGAATCTGTCTACCAGACCAGAAAAGAGGGATGCCTTTCTAGAGTGTGTTCGGGATCTATCCTCCTTAGGAGTTGTTGTCCCGGTGCCTATCGAAGAAAGAGGTTTGGGGTTTTATTTAAACCTTTTCGTGGTCCCAAAGAAGGAGGGAACTTTCCCCCTAATTTTGGACCTAAAGTGCTTAAACAAATTTCTCAGTGTCCCTTCCTTCAAGATGGAGACAATAAGTTCCATCCTTCCTTTAATTCAGGAAGGCCAGTTTATTACCACTATAGATCTGAAGGACGCTTACCTTCATGTTCCAATCTACAGGAAACACTTTCAGTTCCTGAGGTTTGCATTCTTGGACCAGGACTTCCAGTTCATTTCCCTTCCGTTTGGCCTAGCTACTTGTCAGTAACTGACTGTGAACAGTATGGCAAGTTTTTTTATATATATCTTCAACTGCAGATCTGGATGGAATGTTTCACTCAGCACCAGCTTATCATATGTAGAAGAGAAGCATATGGCTTGTAGTGACTTAATATAACTTGTTAGTTCTGAGTGATACAGGTTAACAACCTGAAGCAGTCTCTAACAGAATCAGGCCTTTATGTCAGAACCAGAACCCAAGGGGTTAAATACTTATGTGGTACAAGCTCAAATAACAAGCAGGTCTTTTAGTAACGTAATCACTCTTACTGGAGAGCGGAGGTTGCAGTCCGTTACTACAGTTGATCTGTCTGCAAGTATGAGAGGTGATTCCTCTGTCAGCATGTGAGCCGTTAGCAACGAGGAGCTGCGTCTTCAGGGAAAGCCTTCAGCTGGTCTTTGAGTGACAGCAGTGTTTGTGGAGCTCCTGAGAAGAGCGGGTGATATCAGCTGCTGCAGAGGGAACACACAGAATCTCCCGGTGCTGACAGAGATAGTTGCGGTGTTTGAAAAAGTAAAATCCGGTAAAGTAGGTTATTCAGGAGTGTAAATAGAATTACACAAAGAGAATAACAAAAGTTCAAGGCAGTATATGATAACAAATCCTCTGAGATCATAAGAGTAATCCAAAGCTCAAGATTATGCTACTGAAACTCATTAACTAAGCACCTGTCTGCCCTCAGAATAAGGTTTAAGTAAGGTAGAAAGATGGGGCTTCATAGTTAAGGTGGAATTGCAGGTTATCAGATGTCAGACAGTTAAGGTGGAGCGATGATTTCTGACACTACTGCTCCAATAATCTTTACAAAGGTCCTGTGGGCTCTTCTGGTCATTGCCAGAACTCAGGGTATTGCAGTAGCCCCATATTTGGACGATATTCTGGTGCAAGCACCATCCTTTCGTCTTGTGAAATAATTCTCAGGGTCCCTTCTCAGTCTTCTTCGATCACATGGATGGAAGATAAACTTGGTAAAGAGTTCTCTTATCCCAAGTACCAGGTTGGGATTCCTGGGTACTATAATAGACTTCATATCCATGAGGATATTTCTAACAGACTAGAGACGTTGAAAGCCAACTTCGGCATGTCTTGTCCTCCGGACCTCCTTGAGTCCCTTTGTGGCTCAGTGTATGGAGGCGATTGGTCTCATGGCGATCATTTACATCTGTCTCAACAGATTTTATTAGACAGCCGGTCGAGAGAATCGCTCTCTTGGTGGCTCTGTCCAGATCATCTGTTCCGAGGGACATGCTTCTTAAGACCATTCTGGCAGATTGTGACTATGGATGCAAGCCTATCCAGATGGGGAGCTGTTTGGGGTGCCAGGAAGGCACAGGGGTTGTAGACTCAGGAGTCCTCCTCCCTCCCGATCAATATTTTGGAACTACGGGCAATCGTCAAGGCCTTGAAGGCTTGGCCACTTCTGGGTTTGTCCAGGTTTATCAGATTCCAATCAGACAATATAACCTTGGTGGCTTACATCAACCATCAGGGGGGGAACGAGAAGTTCCTTGGCGATGAAGAAAGTATCTCAGATTCTAGAGTGGGCGATTTGCTGTTAGTGATCCACATTCCGGGTTTGGACAACCGGGAGGCGGATTTTCTCAGCAGGCAATCCTTCCATCTAGGGGAATGGTCTCTCCATCCTGAGGTGTTTGCAGAGATATGCAGCAAGTGGGGGACGCCAGAGATGAATCTCATGGCCTCCCGTCTCAATACCAAGCTACCCAGGTACGGATTGAGGTTGAGGGATCCCCAAGTGGATCTAATAGATGCACTAGCAGTGCCCTGGAGGTTCAAACTCATATCTTTTTCCTCCATTACTGCTTCTTCCTCTAGTGGTGGCCCACATCAAGCAGGAGCGCATATCGGTAATCCTGATTGCTCCATTGTGGCCGTGAAGGAAGTGGTTCGCAGATCCAGTGGGGATGTCCTTATCTCCGTGGAAGTTACCTTGTCGCAGAGACCTGCTGATACAAGGTCCATATGTTCATCAAAATCTAGATTCTCTGAGGCTGACTGCGTGGATATTGAACGCTTAGTCTTAGCCAAGAGAGGTTTCTCTGAGAGTGTTATTGATACTCTTATTCAAGCTTGTAAACCAGTTACTCGGCATATCTACCACAAGGTGTGGAGGACCTACTTATTCTGGTGTGAAGAGCGTTTTTTGTTCCTGACACAGAGTTAAGGTTGCCAGGATCTTATCTTTTCTCCAGGATGGGCTGGAGAAGGGCCTTTGTGCTAGTTCCCTTGAGGGGACAGATTTCGGCCCTGTCGGTTTTATTGCACAAGAGACTGGCTGAGCTTTCAGACGTGCAGTTCTTTAAGGCTCTGATTAGGATGAGACCTGTTTAGATCTGGGGCTCCTCCTTGGAGCCTAAATTTTGTTCTTCTGGTTTTGCAACAGGTTCCGTTTGAGCCTCTGCATTCCGTTGCCATTAAATTGTTTTCTTGGAAGGTTCTCTTTTTATTGGCTGTTGTCTCTGCGCGCAGAGTTTCCGAGATCTCTGCTTTGCAATGTGAGCCACCTTATCTGGGTTTTTTTTTTATGCAGATAAGGCAGTTTTACATACTAAATTAGGTTTCTTTCTAAGGTTGTATCAGATCGCAACATCAATCAGGAGATTGTGGTTCCTTCCTTGTGTCCTAATCCTCCTTTATCCTTCACAATTTGGATGTGGTTCGCGTCTTGAAGTTCTATCTTCAGGCTACTAAGAAATTTAGACAATCATCCTCCTTGTTTGTTGTCTATTCGGGAAGCGTAAGGGGCAGAAGGCTACTTCGACTTCCTTATCTTTTTAGTTAAGGAGTGTCATCCGCTTAGCTTACGAGACAGTGGGACATCTTCCTCCTAAGAGGATAACGGCTGATTCCACTAGAGCAGTGGCTTCCTCTTGGACCTTTAAGAACGAGGCCTCTATGGATCAGATTTTTAAGGCGGCTACCTGGTCCTCCTTACATACTTTTTCAAAATTTTACAAGTTTGATGTTTTTGCTTCAGTTGAAGCAGCTTTTGGGAGAAAAGTTTTGCAGGCTGTGGTGCCCTCAGAATATGGTCCGTCTCTTCCATTGTGTTCCCTCCCGTTATTCATTCAGTGTCCCTTGGAGCGTGGGTATATTTTTCCTAACAGTAAGGAATGACGCCGTGGGCTCTCCCTATCTTAGGAAGGAAAACATTTATGCTTACCAAATAAATTAATTTCCTTCCGGATAGGGAGAGTCCATGGCCCCTGCCCATTTTTTCTTGTCTATGGGCGGTCCCCTATTATTTTAATTTTCTGGCACTATTTATACCCTAATGTTTCTCCTACTTTTCCTTGTTCTCTCGGCAGAATGACTGGGGTAATGAGGAAGTGGGAGGGATATTTAAGCCTTTGGCTGGGGTGTCTTTGCTGCCTCCAGGTGGCCAGGTGTTGTATTTCCCAACAGTAAGGAATGAAGCCGTGGACTCTCCCTATCCGGAAGGAAAGGAATTTATCTGGTAAGCATAAATTATGTTTCCTTCTAAATACAGGGAGTGTCCACAGCTGCTTTCATTACTTGTGGGAATATTGTACCTGGCCACCAGGACGAGGCAAAAACACCCCAGCCAAAGGCTTAAATACCTCCCCCACTTCCCTGATCCACCAGTCATTCTTTGCCTTTCGTCACAGGAGGTTGGCAGAGAAGTGTCAGAATATTTCGGAGTAGTCTCTTATGGAGGGTAGTACTCTTCGAGATGGGACTGGAGTTTTAAGTAGTCTTGTCAGCCTCTCAGTGAGAGCATTGATTAAAGTTTAAAGTCTGGAGATACAGGGAGAGTCTTTCTGCGAAACCATCCACACTCAGATTAACAGCTTCTATAAGCAATCAGCGTTGATGAGTTTCGCTGCTTGCTTTCTTCACTCAAGTCCATGTCAGAGGAGCTGCTATTATCTGTCAAACTTGAAGAACCGTGTCGCTGTTCCACGGATTGGATTCCGGTAAGATAATTTCATTTTATACACACATGTTAACGATAGAAGACAGGGTCTCAGTGGGACTCCTTTATCTTTATGGAATCAAGGGTTAATATCTCCTGAGGGGGATTGTTGAATAGTGGGGTCTTGTAAATCATGTTTGTTATGTTATTTTGACTGCGTATGTGTAAGGAGACATTTTAGGCTCTTTGGCTGATACGGAACATACAGGTTACAGAGCTGCGCAGTTTTTATTAAGCTGGCGCGCTTTTTCTAGCAGGGGCGGCCCTGCATGAGGCACCATGTGACTGGGTGTAGTCATGTCTTGTTTTCCGTTTCCTGACAGTGGCTGCAGAGAAGAGTTAATTTCTCTACCTGTCTGGGTCATAGGAGTTGGTGAGTGCCCCAGCCATTGGGGGTGTAGGTGCCAGTTTGTTTGTTTTTGTCTAAAACTCTTAATTTAAATTATGGAGGTGTCTGAGAGGATTTTTCTGATTATGGAGATATTCGAGAGGATTTCTCTGATACAGATTTTGATACCTGCGTATGTTATGAGGAGGACCGGGTAGACCAGCCTGCTCAATTATGTTCCGTATGCCGCAATAGGGTGTTCTCCTCTAACAATGTTGAGATGTTAGAGACCACTGAGCTGTCTACCTCTGAGGATTCTTCGTCCCGTGGGGTGCGTACCCTAGATTCTTATCCTACACATGCAGTTCCCCTAAGTGCCATTACTCCTTCGCCTGAGGAAGATTTTTTTTCCACAGGAGGATACTGCGCGTTTTCTCTATGGCTTTTGCGAGTTTGCCCCCTTTTGCCTACGAAGCAAAGGGTTAATACGCGCTCTTCTACTCATGGGCCGTCTTGTAAAATGACGATTGTGCCAGATCTTTCATCTGGGGGTGCGGTTCCCCGTGAGGCTTCAGAGGTAGAACCTTCGGGGTCGGAATTGCCTGAATTGTTTCCTCCGACTAAGGAGGATTTGGCTTTTAGACTTAGTGGCACGCCTACGTTTACGGCTGAGAGAGATTTTGGCGATGTTAGAGGTTCCCAGTCCTGATCCGTCAGGTGGATCTCAGTTCTCTATATCTGCTAGCGATCTTGATTAGATTAGTGGAGAGGGTTGGATCCTCTCCTTTATCGTCTCTATGTATATAGTTATAGAATCCCAGTCCCGAACTTTATGGGGGGTTTGTGTTGTACACAGGCAGGACCTGTTCGTTTGCACACCCTTTTGGTGTGTTTAACCATTTTCTTTTCTAATCCGTCTCAGATAGTTTTTGTTTTAGGAGCTCAGGGCTCTTGCTCTTTTGGAGTTTCGTCTCTTGGATTGTTTCTGGTTATATCGACTTTGATGGTCGAGATGGATGTCTTCCTATAGAAGCCTCTAAATCTCTGATAGGGGTGATGTTCCCTCGATTTTATAGATATGAAAGGTTAAGCCTCAGAGCTTGTTTTTATATTATTTTATTTTCATTTGCTAGCGCTGCTGGAACTTAAGTTTTTTGTTCGTCATGACAGACGTGTCATACCCTTGATGATGGGCAGTCCCTGTTTTGGGTAATAGTTCAGTCTGTTTTTCCTTTCTAATATAGAGAAGGATCCTTTTCTAATTATTCTGGTCTGGGCAAGGGTGGGCCCTTCTATACCGAGGGACAGACAGGACCTGTCTTCGGTTCTTCTGGATGGGCACTTGATGCTTGATCATATGGGCCCGGGGGTCCTAGAGGTTGTAGTTTTTCATTCTGGTTTTTTTTTTTGGACTAAGGGACTTTTGGAGTCTTGTCCCGGTACTTTTCGCAGTGTCATACACTGTGGGTGAATGGCCCAATTAGGGGAGGGGTTTTCTCGTCCTTCTGGGTCCGATGATCTGTAAGCAGAACTTTCTTGATCTCTTTATTCTGAGAGAATACATGGGTTTCTCTACCTGGATTTAGGAAGAAGGTATCTTTCCTGTCCAAAGCGGTCCAGTGTAGTCTTCCTTATTGTGGTATCCTTTCTAATAAGGCTGTCCGTTTTTTTTCTCTCCCTAAGATTGTCGTATTCTTGTCCAATTGAGAAGAGGTTCTTCCTTTTTGGGGAATCTTTTCTTGAGGTTATGTCAGGGTTTTGGAAGCTGATAACTTTGTCCTTGCTGGTGGAAAAGTGTTTTTGGCTGGTTCTAGGAAACAGCGGGACACGAGCATCCTCAGAGGTTTATGGCTTAGTTTGAGTACAGTGACATCCTTTTGAGGTGTCTGACATGAGATGGCTACTTGGTCCTCCTGACATTCTTGTCTTTTTTATTTTTTGCTACTGTTAAAGGGACACTGAACCCATTTTTTTTCTTTTGTGATTCAGTTAGAGCATTCAATTGTAAGCAACTTTCTCATTTACTCCTATTATCAATTTGTCTTTGTTCTCTTGCTATCTTTATTTGAAAAAGAATGCATATAAGCTTTTTTTTTGGTACAGACCTCTGGACAGCACTTTTTTTTTATTGGTTGATGAATTTATCCACCAATCAGAAACAACAACCCAGGTTGTTCACCAAAAATGGTCCGGCATCTAAACTTACATTCTTGCATTTCAAATAAAGATACCAAGAGAATGAAGAAAATGTGATAATAGGAGTAAATTAGAAAGTTGCTTAAAATGTAATGCTCTATCTGAATCACGGAAGAAAACAATTGGGTTCAGTGTCCCTTTAAGGAAGCCTTGGGAGTTTGGTTTTCTTGCAGGCTGTGGTGCCCTCAGGTTGGGCCACTTGTTATTTGTACCCTCCCGTTTGCATTCAGTGTCCTCTGTAGCTTGGGTATAATTTCCCACAAGTAATGAATGCAGCTGTGGACTCTCCCTGTATTTAGAAGGAAAACATAAATTATGACTTACCAGATAATTTCCTTTCCTTCGATATAGGGAGAGTCCACAGCTCCTGCCCGTGCTCTCCAGTGGGTGGCCCTAAATTTAAGTTTGTTTTTCTTCTGGCACCTTTTTATCCCTGTTCTTTGTTCCCTCGGCAGAATGACTGGGGGATGAGGGAAGTGGGGGAGGTATTTAAGCCTTTGGCTGGGGTGTCTTTGCCTTTTCCTGGTGGCCAGGTTCTATATTCCCACAAGTAACGAATGCAGCTGTGGACTCTCCCTGTATCGAAGTAAAGGAAATTATCTGGTAATTCTTCTTTTTTTTTTTTTTTTTTCAAACAAGCTTTATTTGACGACAAGAGTTATACAACATTAGGCATTACAACGTGATAGAACTAGAACAACATAAACATAAATTAATACATACTGTTTGAGTCCTAACCGTTTTGTAAGGTTATATCATTACATTCATTTGTTTTTTTTTATACCCTGCAGCTGATATAACAAGTCATTTTGAAACATTAAAGGAAAACCAGTTTTAAAGTACACTGTCCCTTTTAAGTTATGCCTCGCTTTCCTTCCTTGTTGTTTTTGTGGGCTCAGACTTTTTTCCTTTTTGTCTCTTTCTCTTTTTTTGTCTTTTTTTTTCTCTTTTTTTTCTCTTCTCTTTATTTCTTTTTTTTTTCTTTTTTTTTCTCTCACTCTATCTCTCTCTTTTCTAATGCTTTCTCTCTTTTTTCCCTCTTTTTATTTTTCCTCTCTCTCTTTTTCTTTCGATCAATCACAAAGAAAAAAGACTTGATACACTCTCTGGGTAGCTTTTAGTCGCTACGAGCAAGCAAAGTGGGTGATTTCATCTGCTCCTCTTTCTGTTTCCATTGGCCACTATTTTCTTGGTAACATGATGTTTGTTATATACTTATTGTTAACATGTTTAAAAAGCTGTCAGAACAGTATATGAAAATGTAAAGGAATATTTAACAGTAAAGAAAAAAAAGTGTAAAGTAATCAAGAACGTGCGTTATCTATTTTCTAGCATTTTTGTGCACTTTGCAATTAAAATTGATAACTTTTCAAACCCCACCCGTAATATATGAGTCCTATCATTGGGGTCTGCCTGGGTGCCTGGGTAGGAGTATGGCTGATTTTCTGGACAATGCGCATGCACAGCTTTTGCGGCTGACGTAGCCACTTATGTTACTGCCCTCAAAGGATCAGACCAGCTCTCTCAATGGTAGCAAGTGTCATGGGGTGGCGCATGTAATGGTAAGTATTCAGCACAGGAATCCCCTTAGTATTCACAAACATTGCAAAATATATATGTAATAATTATATTTAAAGATGGATCGCCTTCAATATAGTACAGTGCGCATGCGTAAATTAAAATAACTGTACAGCACATGCAGTTGGGAGCAAACACGGCGGATAATGATATGCAAATTAGAAGTCGTTGATTGGAGGCTTAATTTCCAAGTAGAACAGTTTATGTGACATCATAATCAAAATAAGTAGTTATTTAAAACTAAAAGCTTTTTTTTCCACTAAAAGTGAGTTTTAATGGTACAAATAGATTTATATGTTTTGCTTAGGATACATATTGCCCCTTTTTTTTAATAGTTTTAGCAAAATATTTGTGACAAGGTTATTCCTTCACAAAGTTAGAATAATCAGATTTTCTTCTATAAGGTACGACGAGTCCACGGATGCATGCTTTACTTGTGGGATATTATCCTCCTGCTAACAGGAAGTGGCAAAGAGCACCACAGCAGAGCTGTCTATATAGCTCATCCCTTAGCTCCACCCCCCAGTCATTCTCTTTGCCTACTCTAAGTACTAGGAAGGGTAAAGTGATAGAGGTGATAAAATGTTAGTTTTTATTTTCTTCAAGCAAGAGTTTTTTATTTCAAATGGTACCGGTGTGTACTATTTACTCTCAGGCAGCAGGTGGATGAAGACTTCTGCCTGGAGGCTGATGATCTTAGCATCTGTCACTAATATCTAGAGCAGTTCCCACAGAATGGCTGAGGGGTACAAGGAACTTCAGTGTGAGGAACGTTTTCCTGCTATAGAGCAGTGAGGTATGTTCAGTCATTTTTTTCTGGAGAGACTGTGGTATTTCAGAAAGGCTGACAGTATCCCCGTGAGGGTAAGGGTAAGCAGTAATCCTAAGAAAGATAGAAGGGTATTACTATGCTTGCATAAGGGGCTAATAAAAAAATGGTTAACACTGAGTTTTTACATGTTTGTGGGCAAACGTTTTGTGAACTGGGAGTGCTGTTAATGTTTTTCTTGGGCAATAACGTTTTTTGGAAGACTTTGAGGGTACACTTGTCTTCTTGTTTGGGTCTCAGAACCCACATGGCTAGTTTAAAACCTCTCTGGTGCGGTTCATTTTGGCTGACAAAACATTGAGTGAGATGGGCGGGGCCTATCTTCGCACCTCAGATGCGCAGTTGTATTTACTAAGCAAGCAGCAAGCTCCAACTCCAGAGGGCCCTTGTGGAAGTGTTGGGCCAAATCGAAGCTTTAACCCCATTTTTCAAATCCCTGAGGGCAGGTAGGCGCCACAGCAGGGCTGTGGCGAGGTGCTGGGGGTGTTTTTTCCGGATTTAGGCCTATTAACCGGTTTTCACAATAAAGGGTTAAGTGTTTCTTTTTCTTGTGGGGCAAACTTAACTGCATAAATTGAATCTTATATCAAAAATTTGAAACGATTGGTGTATTTTAAAGCAGTTTTGCAGAACGTGTATGCTTTTTTTTCTCTTAAAGGCGCAGTACAGTTTTTTAAGATAGTTATTTTTTCACTTAAGTGTTTTCAAGCTTGTTTGTGGTCATTACTAGCCTGTTCAACATGTCTGACATTGAGGAAAACCTATGTTCAATGTGTTTAGAAGCCATTATGGAACCCCCACTTAAAATGTGTCCCTCATGCACTGAAAGGGCAATAAATTGCAAAGAACATATTTTAGCTAATAAAAGTATGTCACAGGATGATTCTCAGTCAGAAGGCAATCAGGTTATGCCATCTAATTCTCCCCAAGTGTCACAACCATTAACTCCCGCACAAGCGACGCCAAGTACTTCTAGTGCGTCTAATTCTTTCACACTGCAAGATATGACCGCAGTTATGAATACTAGAATACTACACTCACAGAGGTTTTATCTAAGCTGCCTGGGTTGCAGGGGAAGCACAGTAGGTCTGGTGTGAGAGTAAATGCTGAGCCTCTGACGCTTTATTAGCCATATCCGATGTACCCTCACAATGTTCTGAGTTGGGGGTGAGGGATTTGCTGTCTGAGGGAGAGATTTCTGATTCAGGAAATATGTTCCCTCAGACAGACTCAGATATGACGGCTTTTAAATTTAAACTATAACACCTCCGCTTATTGCTCAGGGAGGTTTTAGCGACTCTGGATGATTGTGACCCTATTGTAGTTCCAGAAAAATTGTGTAAAATGGACAGATATCTAGAGGTTCCTGCCTACACTGATGTTTTTCCGGTCCCTAAGAGGATTTCGGACATTGTTACTAAGGAGTGGGATAGACCAGGTATTCCGTTCTCTCCCCCTCCTACTTTTAAGAAAATGTTTCCCATATCAGACACCATGCGGGATTCGTGGCAGACGGTCCTTAAGGTGGAGGGAGCTATTTCTACCCTGGCTAATCGTACAACTATACCTATTAAGACAGTTGTGCTTTCATAGATCCTATGGATAAAAAATTAGAGGGTCTCCTAAAGAAATATTTATTCATCAGGGTTTTCTTCTGCAACCTATAGCGTGCATTGTTCCTGTAACTACTTCAGCTGCTTTTTGGTTTGAGGCTCTGGAGAAGGCTCTCCAGGTTGAGACCCCATTAGATGATAGCTCTCAAGCTAGCTAATTCTTTCATTACAGATGCCGCTTTTCAACTGGCTAAATTAGCGGCAAAGAATTCAGGTTTTGCCATTTTAGCGCGTACAGCGTTATGGCTTAAGTCCTGGTCTGCTGATGTGTCATCAAAATCTAAGCTTTTAGCCATCCCTTTCAAAGGTAAGACCCTATTTGGGGCTGAACTGAAAGAGATCATTTCAGACATCACTGGAGGAAAAGGCCATGCCCTTCCTCAGGATAAGACGAATAAGATGAGGACCAAACAAAATAATTTTCGTTCCTTTTGAAACTTCAAAGGTGGTCCCTCTACCTCTTCCCCCTGCTGCAAAACAAGAGGGGAATTTTGCTCAATCCAAGTCAGTCTGGAGACCTAACCAGACTTGGAACAAAGGTAAACAGACCAAGAAGCCCACTGCTGCCACCAAGACAGCATGAAGGGGTAGCCCCCGATCCGGGACCGGGTCTAGTAGGGGGCAGACTTTCTCTCTTTGCTCAGGCTTGGGCAAGAGACGTTCAGGACTCCTGGGCTTTAGAAATCGTAACCCAGGGGTATCTTCTAGATTTCAAAGATTCTCCTCCAAGGGGGAGATTCCATCTTTCTCAATTGTCTGTAAACCAGACAAAAAGAGAGGCGTTCTTACGCTGTGTAGAAGACCTATATACCATGGGAGTGATCTGCCCAGTTCTGAAAACAGAACAGGGGCAGGGGTTTTACTCCAATCTGTTTGTGGTTCCAAAAAAAGAGGGAACCTTCAGACCAATTTTAGATCTCAAGATCCTAAACAAATTCCTCAGAGTCCCATCCTTCAAGATGGAGACCATTCGGTCTATTTTGCCAATGATCCAGGAGGGTCAATATATGACCACTGTGGATTTAAAGGATGCGTATCTGCACATCCCTATCCACAAAGATCATCACCAGTTCCTCGGGTTCGCCTTTCTAGACAAGCATTACCAGTTTGTGGCTCTTCCCTTCGGGTTGGCCACAGCTCCCAGAATTTTCACAAAGGTGCTAGGGTCCCTTCTGGCGGTTCTAAGGCCGCGGGGCATAGCAGTGGCGCCTTATCTGGACAATATCTTAATTCAGGCGTCAACTTACCAACTAGCCAAATCTCACATGGACATCGTGTTGGCTTTTCTAAGATCTCACGGGTGGAAGGTGAACGTAAAAAGAGTTCACTTATCCCTCTCACAAGAGTTCCATTCCTGGGAACTCTGATAGATTCGGTGGACATGAAAATTTTTCTGACGGAGGTCAGGAAATCAAAGATTTTAACCACCTGCCTAGCTCTTCATTCCATTCCTCGGCCGTCAGTGGCTCAGTGTATGGAGGTAATCGGACTAATGGTAGCGGCAATGGACATAGTTCCGTTTGCTCGCTTGCATCTCAGACCACTGCAACTATGCATGCTCAAACAGTGGAATGGGGATTATGCAGATTTATCTCCTCCGATAAATCTGGATCAAGAGACCAGAGACTCTCTTCTTTGGTGGTTGTCACAGGATCATCTGTCCCAGGGAATGTGTTTCCGCAGGCCAGCATGGGTCATAGCATGGGCTGGGGTGCAGTCTGGAATTCCCTGAAAGCACAGGGTGTGTGGACTCAGGAGGAGGCTCTCCTCCCAATAAATATTCTAGAACTGAGAGCGATATTCAACGCGCTTCAAGCGTGGCCTCAGCTGGCTTCGGCCAGATTCATAAGATTCCAGTCGGACAATATCATGCCTGTAGCATATATCAATCATCGGGGGGGGGGGGGGAGGGGAACAAAGAGTTCTCTAGCGATGATTGAGGTTACCAAGATAATTCGATGGGCAGAGACTCACTCTTGCCATTTATCAGAAATCTATATCCCAGGAGTGAAAACTGGGAAGCGGATTTTCTAAATCGTCAGACTTTTCATCCGAGGGAGTGGGAACTCCATCCGGAGGTGTTTGCACAATTGATTCATCAATGGGGCACACCAGAATTGGATCTGATGGCGTCTCGTCAGAACGCCAAACTTCCTTGTTACGGGTCCAGATCAAGGGATCCTCAAGCAGTACTGATAGATGCTCTAGCAGTACCCTGGTCGTTCAACCTGGCTTATGTGTTTCCACCATTTCTTCTCCTTCCTCGTTTGATTCCCAGAATCAAACAGGAGACAGCTTCTGTGATTTTTATAGCTCCTGCGTGGCCATGCAGGACTTGGTATGCAGACCTGGTGGACATGTCATCTCTTCCACCATGGACTCTGCCACTGAGACAGGACCTTCTGATTCAAGGTCCGTTCCAGCATCCAAATCTAGTTTATCTGCGGCTGACTGCCTGGAGATTGAACGCTTGATTTTATCCAAGCGGGGATTCTCTGAGTCGGTCATAGATACCTTGATTCAGGCTCGAAAGCCTGTCACTAGGAAAATTTATCATAAGATATGGCGTAAATATCTTTATTGGTGCGAATCCAAAGGCTACTCATGGAGTAAGATCAGGATTCCTAGGATTTTGTCTTTTCTCCAAGAAGGATTGGAGAAGGGACTATCAGCTAGTTCCCTAAAGGGACAGATATCTGCTTTATCAATTTTACTGCACAAGCGTCTGGCAAGAAGATGTTCCAGACGTTCAGTCGTTCTGTCAGGCTTTAGTTAGAATCAAGCCTGTGTTTAAACCTGTTGGTCCGCCATGGAGTTTGAATTTAGTTTTTAAAGTTCTTCAAGGGGTTCCGTTTGAACCTATGCATTCCATAGATATTAAGCTTCTATCTTGGAAAGTTCTTTTTTTAGTTGCTATCTCTTCGGCTCGAAGAGTTTCTGAACTATCTGCATTGCAATGCGACTCACCTTATCTTGTTTTCCATGCTGATAAGGTGGTTTTGCGTACCAAACCTGGATTCCTTCCTAAGGTTGTTACTAATAAGAATATTAATCAGGAAATTGTTGTTCCTTCTCTGTGTCCTAATCCTTCCTCTAAGAAGGAGCGTCTGTTGCACAACTTGGACATGGTTTGTGCTTTGAAGTATTACTTGCAAGTGACCAAAGATTTCCATCAAACATCTTCTTTATTTGTTGTCTATTCTGGAAAACGTAGAGGTCAAAATGCTACGGCTACCTCTCTTTCTTTTTGGCTGAAAAGCATCATCCGTTGGGCATACAAGACTGCTGGACAGCAGCCTCCTGAAAGAATTACAGCTCACTCTACTAGAGCGGTGGCTTCCACATGGACTGTTAAAAATGATGCTTCTGTTGAACAAATTTGTAAGGCTGCGACTTGGTCTTCGCTTCATTCCTTTTCCAAATTTTCCAAATTTGATACTTTTGCTTCTTCGAAGGCTATTTTTGGGAGAAAAGTTCTTCAAGCAGTGGTGCCTTCTGTTTAGCCATCTGTCTTGTCCCTCCCGTTCATCTGTGTCCTGTAGCTTTGGTATTGTATCCCACAAGTAATGGATGAATCCGTGGACTCGTCGTACCTTATAGAAGAAAAGTAAATTTATGCTTACCTGATAAATTAATTTCTTCTATGGTACGACGAGTCCACTGCCCGCCCTGTCATTTTAAGACAGATTATATTTTTTGATTTTAAACTTTAGTCACCTCTGCACCTTTTAGTTTCTCCTTTTTCTTCCTGTACCTTCGGTCGAATGACTGGGGGGTGGAGCTAAGGGAGGAGCTATATAGACAGCTCTGCTGTGGTGCTCTTTGCCACTTCCTGTTAGCAAGAGGATAATATCCCACAAGTAAAGGATGAATCTGTGGACTCGTCGTACCATAGAAGAAATTAATTTATCAGGTAAGTATAAATTAACTTTTTTTTTTGTAGAATAGTAATTTAAGAAATAAACTAATGCTATTTAATTCTGATAACCTAGGCTTCTTAGTACCAATAGTGAGATAGCTTTAATCTCTTGTTTTGGAGCCAATTGAGCTTAGACATGCCATAACCTAGTTACTTTATTCCATTTTGTTTTTTAAAGCGGATTATAAATGCATATGTAAGAAGCATAGGTGGATATCTATTGGGTATAGTGACCCTGACCAAGAGGAGAGTTTATATTTGGGGTGCACATTAATAAAGTTTAATTTGAGAGAAAGCTTTGTGAGACTTGTTCATTGTGGGGGTCCTGACCCAGATGAATTGTGGTTTGGGGAGTGCCTGGTTTGGGTGCCTGCCAGAATACAGGAGGATTTTATGATCCTGATGGAGTTGTAGCCATTAGTCTGTTCTCTCTAGATGTAGGGCCATAGGACTATTTTATTTTATTGGTTTCTGTCTGACTTATAAAGGTTGTGTGTCATGGCTTTAGCACATCACCTGGGGAAGCACATCAGTCCAGGTAAAAAAGCTTAACGTTAATCATTTTGTTTAATTTAAGGCCAGTAAGACTGGGTTACTTATTCATGCTAATGAAATGCAACTGTGGCCATTTCTATCCAATACTGGTCTCAGTGTATTATTAATGTTTTGCGATTTATTGCTTGTAACTATTTGACTACAATACGCTGCCTTATATCTATATCAGACATTATAGATAATTGACTTCTTTGTTATGATTAACAATCTATGTAGAATGTAGCTCTTGAATGGCTTTAACTGATAAATACTTGCCGCCTCGTCAGCTATTACTCTTACCCGATTTTATATTGTTTTGCATATTAAAGAGGTCTAGGCACACTTTCAAATGCATGCACAGTGTGTCATTTATTGGCACACAAGTGCAATAGCAGGTGTCCATCACAAGTTTGGAAATTTAGTTTTGTCATTAAGGAACATGAAACTCAAATTCTTTCTATCATGAATCCGAGCATAGCAACTTTCTAGTTTTACTTTTATTATCAATTTTGCTTCATTTCCTTATTATCCTTTGTTGAAGGTACAGCAATGCATCACAGGGAGGTAGCTGAACACTTCAATAAACCAGTCACAAGAAGCATTTCTGTGCACCCACCAATCAGCAGCTATCTCCCAGCTACTGACCCTACCTAAGTATTGCATGCTCTATATACGAATCATAGAAAAAAGCAGGACTTTGAATATGGTAAGATTTGCAACATAGTACAAAGCTTACTGCCAATTTTGTATATGGCTGATAAATAAGCATAAAGGGGGCTGTTGCCTGTTGGGTCAAGACCATACATCATTATTTCTCCTTGTTTGCTACCAAGAATAAATAACAAAACAAACTAGTTAACATGAGAGAGAGATTATTTTTGTTGTGTTAAAACGTAGGACATGTACATTTCTCCAGGGTGGTTCTAGTTTTAATTCTACTCAGACTGGAAAATAATTTGAAATAAAATCACATTGTACATGTAATTACAAAAATTACAAATTTAGCATTACATTTATTAACTGTAATGTACATTTTCTTTCATGTAAGTGGCAAGAGTCTATGAGCTAGTGACGTATGGGATAAACAGTTGTATGCAAAAGTTTAGGCACCCCTGACAATTTCCATGATTTTCATTTATAAATAATTGGGTGTTTGGATCAGCAATTTCATTTTGATCTATCAAATAACTGAAGGACTCTTCTCTGAAGAGTGGCAACATGGGGGCCTCAAAACAACTCTCAAATGACCTGAAAACAAAGATTGTTCAACATTATGGTTTAGGGATAGGCTACAAAAAGCTATCGCAGAGATTTAAGCTTTCAGCGTCCACTGTGAGGAACATAGTGAGGAAATGGAAGAGCCTTACAATGTAAAGAGAAAATATTTTTTTAATAAAGATATGTCTAAAGATGATTCTCAAACCAATGAGATTCAGCGTTTGCCGCAATCTTCTCCCCAAGCGTCACAGCCTTTAACGCTGGCACAAGCTACGCCATGTTCTTCTACGGCGTCTGCTTCTTTCACTTTGCAGGATATGGCTGCAGTTATGTCATCTACCCTCACAGACGTTTTGTCTAAGTTGCCATTGTTACAAGGCAAACGTAGCAGGGCAGAAGCGCAGGGGGTCCCTGTAGCTTCTAATGCTTTGATGGCTATATCTGATGTACCCTCCCAGACCTCTGAATTGGAGGGTAAGGAGATTCTGTCTGAGGGGGAGCTTTCTGACTCAGGTAGTGCATTGCCCCAGACAGATTCGGACGTCATGTCCTTTAGATTTAAGCTGGAACACCTCCGCCTGTTACTTTGGGAGGTTTTAGTGACAGATATCTGGAAGTCCCTGCTTACTCAGATACCTTTCCGGTTCCTAAGAGAATTTCGGAGATTGTCACCAAGGAATGGGAAAGACCGGGTATTCCATTCTCCCCTTCCCCTATATTCAAGAAAATGTACCCTATAGTTGACACCGTGCGGGATTCTTGGCAAACAGTCCCTAAGGTGGAGGGAGCTATTTCTACATTAGCTAAGCGTACAACTATTCCTATTGAGGACAGTTGTGCTTTCAAAGACCCTATAGATAAAAAGTTGGAGGGTCTGCTAAAAAAGCTATTCGTTCATCAAGGTTTCCTCTTACAACCGACGGCCTGTATTGTACCAGTTACAACTGCGGCTGCCTTTTTGGTTTGATGCTTTGGAAGAATCTCTGAAGACTGATACTTCCTTAGAGGAAATAAAGGATTAAGACCCTAAAATTGGCTAATTCCTTTGTCACTGACGCCGCCTTTCAGATCGCTAAGTTAGCAGCTAAGAATGCAGGTTTTGCCATTCTAGCGCACAGAGCCTTATCGTTAAAGTCTTGGTCCGCGGATGTGTCCTCTAAATCCAAGCTTTTGACTATTCCTTTCAAGGGGAACACTCTATTCGGGCCTGACTTGAAAGAGATTATTTATGACATTATGGGAGGTAAGGGCCATCTCTTACCTCAGGATTAAACGTCTAAGCAGAGGGGTAGACAGAGTAATTTTCGTTCCTTTCGAAATTTCAAGGGAGTCCCCTCCTCCTCTTCCGCTAAACAGGAAGGGAACTTTGCACAAGCCAAGTCCGTCTGGAGACACAACCAGGCTTGGAACAAGGGTAAACAACCCAAGAAGCCCGCTGCTGCTGCTACCAAGACAGCATGAAGGGGCGGCCCCCGATCCGGGACCGGATCTAGTAGAGGGCAGACTTTCTCTCTTTGTCTAGGCTTGGATAAGAGATGTTCAGGATCCCTGGACACTAGAAATCGTGTCCCAGGGGGGTATCAACTGGAGTTCAAAAATTCTCTCCCAAGGGAAGGTTTCTTCTTTCACGATTGTCTGTAGACCAGATAAAAAGAGAGGCGTTCTTACATTTTGTAAAAGACCTCTCCACTATGGGAGTAATTCGTCCCGTTCCAATGCAGGAACAGGGGCAGGGGTTTTACTCAAATTCTTCGATTGATCCAGGAGGGTCAATATATGACTACTGTGGACTTAAAGGATGCATATCTTCACATTCCTATCCACAGAGATCATCACCAGTTTCTAAGGTTTGCCTTCCTGGACAAACATTTTTAGTTTGTGGCTCTTCTTTTCGGGCTGGCCACGGCTCCCAGGATCTTCACAAAGGTTCTAGGATCTCTGCTAGCAGGTCTCAGACCACAGGGCATTGCAGTGGCGCCTTATCTGGACGATATTCTGATCCAGGCGTCGTCTTATCAACTAACAAAGTCTCATACCGACATGGTTCTGTCTTTTCTAAGGACTCACGGGTGGAAGGTGAATCTAGAAAAGAGTTCACTAGTCCCTCAGAAAAGGGTTCCTTTCCTGGGAACTCTAATAGACTCTGTGTCCATGAAAATCTTCTTGACGAAAGTCAGAAGGTTGAAGATTATAAATACAATGCAAGCCCTTCAGTCCAATCCTCGACCATCAGTGGCTCAGTGCATGAAGGTAATTGGATTGAAGGTGGCGGCAATGGACATCATTCCCTTTGCTCGTTTTCATCTCAGACCTCTACAATTGAGCATGCTCGGAGAGTGGAATGGAGATTATGCAAATTTGTCTCAGATAGATCTAGATCAGGAGACAAGAGACTCTCTTCTTTGGTGGTTGTCGCCGGATCATCTGTCCCAAGGGACGTGCTTCCACAGACCCTCATGGGTGATAGTGACAACGGATGCCAGTCTACTAGGATGGGGCGCAGTCTGGAATTCCCTGAAGGCTCAGGGTGTGTGGACTCGGTCGGAGTCTCTACTTCCAATCAACATTCTGGAATTGAGAGCAATATTCAATGCATACACCAATCATCAGGGAGGAACGAGGAGTTCCTTAGCGATGACAGAAGTATCCAAGATAATTTGGTTGGCGTAGGCTCACTCTTGTTATCTGTCAGCAATTTACATCCCAGGAGTGGACAACTGGGAGGCGGATTTTTTGAGCAGACAGACGTTCCATCCGGGGGAGTGGGAACTCCATCCGGAGGTCTTTGCCACCCTGATCCTCAGATGGGGCAGGCTGGAATGGGATCTGATGGCGTCTCGTCAGAATGCCAAGCTCCCAAGATACGGATCCAGGTCCAGGGATCCTCAGGCCGAACTGATAGATGCCTTGGTCATTCAGCCTAGCTTATGTGTTCCCACCGTTTGCTCTCCTTCTCCGAGTGATTGCTCGGATCAAACAGGAGAGGGCTTCAGTGATTCTCATCGCTCCTACGTGGCCTCGCAGGACTTGGTATGCCGATCTGGTGGACATGTCATCTCTGCCACAGTGGAAGTTTCCATTGAGGCAGGACCTTCTCATTCAGGGACCCTTCCATCATCCGAATCTAGTTTCTCTGCAGCTGACTGCTTGGAGATTGAACGCTTGATTTTATCTAAGCGAGGGTTCTCTGATTCGGTCATTGATACCTTGATTCAGGCACGTAAGCCTGTTACTAGAAAGATTTACCATAAGATATGGCGTAAATATCTTTATTGGTGTGAATCCAAGGGCTACTCATGGAGTAGGGTTAGGATTCCTAGGATTTTATCTTTTCTCAAAGAAGGTTTGGAGAAAGGATTATCAGCAAGTTCCTTAAAGGGGCAGATTTCTGCTTTGTCTATTTTGCTACATAAACGCTTGGCAGATGTTCCACATGTTCAATCTTTTTGTCAGGCTCTGACTAGAATCAATATAGTTAAATGAGAGAGATGGGATAACAAAATTGAGTATTTCTTATAATGTACCCCTAATCTATTGTATGCATATATAAAAAATAACCGATAGAAATATAGACTCCAGCACTTGCTGAAGAAATGAGTCCAAATAATGATACACTATAATGAATGTAAGGGGGGTGCTCGCTGTCCTATAAATATAGAGAAAAATAGTAAAGAAAAAGTGGACAGAAGTGGAGCACTCACCAAAAAAGCGGCATAGATGGCTACACAGTGTAGGTAAATGTGATAAAAACTTAACATTTATTAGTTAATTATATAAAAAGAAAGAAAAACCACTGCTGTAGTAGTATATAAAACTTAGATTAAAAAACACACAAATGGAAGAAGGCTGTCTAATCCACAAAATGCACCATTTAGACGATACTTGCAAAAGCAGTACAAATGAGTAGTGAAAACTTGGGCAGAAATATACCAAACACGGTTCACGGATTGCACAATGTCTATCTACAAAAAGAGGATTGACCTCCAAACAAATTTCTTTCATGTAATTAGCAAGAGTCCATGAGCTATTGATGTATGGGATATACATTCCTACCAGGAGGGGCAAAGTTTCCCAAACCTCAAAATGCCTACAAATACACCCCTCACCACACCCACAAATCAGTTTTTACAAACTTTGCCTCCCGTGGAGGTGGTGAAGTAAGTTTGTGCTAGATTCTACGTTGATATGCGCTCCGCAGCAGGTTGGAGCCCGGTTTTCCTCTCAGCGTGCAGTGAATGTCAGAGGGATGTGAGGAGAGTATTGCCTATTTGAATTCAATGATCTCCTTCTACGGGGTCTATTTCATAGGTTCTCTGTTATCGGTCGTAGAGATTCATCTCTTACCTCCCTTTTCAGATCGACGATATACTCTTATATATATATACCATTACCTCTGCTGATTTTCGTTTCAGTACTGGTTTGGCTTTCTACAACATGTAGATTAGTGTCCTAGGGTAAGTAAGTCTTATTTTCTGTGACACTCTAAGCTATGGTTGGGCACTTTTTTATAAAGTTCTAAATATATGTATTCAAACATTTATTTGCCTTGACTCAGGATGTTCAACATTCCTTATTTCAGACAGTCAGTTTCATATTTGGGATAATGCATTTGAATCAATCATTTTTTTCTTACCTTAAAATTTGACTTTTTCCCTGTGGGCTGTTAGGCTCGCGGGGGCTGAAAATGCTTCATTTTATTGCGTCATTCTTGGCGCTGACTTTTTTGGCGCAAATTTTTTTTTCTGTTTCCGGCGTCATACGTGTCGCCGGAAGTTGCGTCATTTTTGACGTTCTTTTGCGCCAAAAGTGTCGGCGTTCCGGATGTGGCGTCATTTTTGGCGCCAAAAGCATTTAGGCGCCAAATAATGTGGGCGTCTTATTTGGCGCTAAAAAAATATGGGCGTCACTTTTGTCTCCACATTATTTAAGTCTCATTATTTATTGCTTCTGGTTGCTAGAAGCTTGTTCACTGGCATTTTTTCCCATTCCTGAAACTGTCATTTAAGGAATTTGATCAATTTTGCTTTATATGTTGTTTTTCTATTACATATTGCAAGATGTCCCACGTTGCAACTGAGTCAGAAGATACTTCTGGAAAATCGCTGCCTGGTGCTGGAGCTACCAAAGCTAAGTGTATCTGCTGTAAACTTTTGGTAGCTGTTCCTCCAGCTGTTGTTTGTATTGAATGTCATGACAAACTTGTTAATGCAGATATTTCCTTTAGTAAAGTTCCATTACCTGTTGCTGTTCCGTCAACATCTAATACTCAGAGTGTTCCTGATAACATAAGAGATTTTGTTTCTAAATCCATTAAGAAGGCTATGTCTGTTATTCCTCCTTCTAGTAAACATAAAAAGTCTTTTAAAACTTCTCATTGTTCAGATGAATTTTTAAATGAACATCATTATTCTGATTCTGATAATGGTTCTTCTGGTTCAGAGGATTCTGTCTCAGAGGTTGATGCTGATAAATCTTCATATTTATTTAAAGGGACAGTCTACACCAGAATTTTTATTGTTTTAAAAGATAGATAATCCCTTTATTACCCATTTCCCAGTTTTGCATAACCAACACAGTTATAATAATATACTTTTAACCTCTGTGATTATCTTGTATCTAAGCCTCTGCAAACTGCCCCTTTTTTCAGTTCTTTTGACAGACTTGGAGTCTAGCCAATCAGTGCCTGCTCCCAGATAACTTCTCGTGCACGAGCACAGTGTTATCTATATGAAATACGTGAACTAACACCCTCTAGTGGTGAAAAACTGTTAAAATGCAATCTGAAAGAGGTGGGCTTCAAGGTCTAAGAAATTAGCATATGAACCTCCTAGGTTAAGTTTTCAACTAAGAATACCAAGAGAACAAAGAAAAATTGGTGATAAAAGTAAATTGGAAAATTGTTTAGAATTACATGCTCTATCTGACTCATGAAAGTTTATTTTGGCCTAGACTGTCCCTTTAAAATGGAATTTATTCGTTCTTTACTTAAAGAAGTCCTAATTGCATTAGAAATTGAGGATTCTGGTCCTCTTGATACTAAATCTAAACGTTTAGATAAGGTTTTTAAATCTCCTGTAGTTATTCCAGAAGTTTTTCCTGTTCCTGGTGCTATTTCTGAAGTAATTTCCAGGGAATGGAATAATTTGGGTAATTAATTTACTCCTTCTAAACGTTTTAAGCAATTATATCCTGTGCCATCTGACAGATTAGAGTTTTGGGACAAAATCCCTAAGGTTGATGGGGCTGTCTCTACTCTTGCTAAGCGTACTACTATTCCTACGGCAGATGGTACTTCCTTTAAGGATCCTTTAGATAGGAAAATTGAATCCTTTCTAAGAAAAGCTTATTTGTGTTCAGGTAATCTTCTTAGACCTGCTATATCTTTGGCGGATGTTGCTGCAGCTTCAACTTTTTGGTTGGAAGCTTTAGCGCAACAAGTAACAGATCATAATTCTCATAGCATTATTATTCTGCTTCAACATGCTAATAATTTTATTTGTGATGCCATCTTTGATATCATTAGAGTTGATGTCAGGTATATGTCTCTAGCTATTTTAGCTAGAAGAGCTTTATGGCTTAAAACTTGGAATGCTGATATGTCTTCTAAGTCTACTCTGCTTTCCCTTTCTTTCCAGGGTAATAAATTATTTGGTTCTCAGTTGGATTCTATTATCTCAACTGTTACTGGAGGGAAAGGAACTTTTTTACCACAGGATAAAAAGTCTAAAGGTAAATTCAGGTCTAATAATCGTTTTCGTTCCTTTCGTCACAACAAGGAACAAAAGCCTGATCCTTCATCCTCAGGAGCGGTATCAGTTTGGAAACCATCTCCAGTCTGGAATAAATCCAAGCCTTTTAGAAAATCAAAGCCAGCTCCTAAGTCCACATGAAGGTGCGGCCCTCATTCCAGCTCAGCTGGTAGGGGGCAGATTACGTTTTTTCAAAGAAATTTGGATCAATTCCGTTCACAATCTTTGGATTCAGAACATTGTTTCAGAAGGGTACAGAATTAGTTTCAAGATAAGACCTCCTGCAAAGAGATTTTTTCTTTCCCGTGTCCCAGTAAATCCAGCGAAGGCTCAAGCATTTCTGAAATGTGTTTCAGATCTAGAGTTGGCTGGAGTAATTATGCCAGTTCCAGTTCTGGAACAGGGGCTGGGGTTTTATTCAAATCTCTTCATTGTACCAAAGAAGGAGAATTCCTTCAGACCAGTTCTGGATCTAAAAATATTGAATCGTTATGTAAGGATACCAACATTCAAAATGGTAACTGTAGGACTATCCTGCCCTTTGTTCAGCAAGGGCATTATATGTCTACAATAGATTTACAGGATGCATATCTGCATATTCCGATTCATCCAGATCACTATCAGTTTCTGAGATTCTCTTTCCTAGACAAGCATTACCAGTTTGTGGCTCTGCCGTTTGGCCTAGCAACAGCTCCAAGAATTTTTACAAAGGTTCTCGGTGCCCTTCTGTCTGTAATCAGAGAACAGGGTATTGTGGTATTTCCTTATTTGGACGATATCTTGGTACTTGCTCAGTCTTCACATTTAGCAGAATCTCATACGAATCGACTTGTGTTGTTTCTTCAAGATCATGGTTGGAGGATCAATTTACTAAAAAGTTCATTGATTCCTCAGACAAGGGTAACCTTTTTGGGTTTCCAGATAGATTCAGTGTCCATGACTCTATCTTTGACAGACAAGAGACGTCTAAAATTGATATCAGCTTGTCGAAACCTTCAGTCACAATCATTCCCTTCGGTAGCCTTATGCATGGAAATTCTAGGTCTTATGACTGCTGCATCGGACGCGATCCCCTTTGCTCGTTTTCACATGCGACCTCTTCAGCTCTGTATGCTGAACCAATGGTGCAGGGATTACACAAAGATATCTCAATTAATATCTTTAAAACCGATTGTACGACACTCTCTGACGTGGTGGACAGATCACCATCGTTTAGTTCAGGGGGCTTCTTTTGTTCTTCCGACCTGGACTGTAATTTCAACAGATGCAAGTCTTACAGGTTGGGGAGCTGTGTGGTGGTCTCTGATGGCACAAGGGGTTTGGGAATCTCAGGAGGTGAGATTACCGATCAATATTTTGGAACTCCGTGCAATTTTCAGAGCTCTTCAGTCTTGGCCTCTTCTAAAGAGAGAATCGTTCATTTGTTTTCAGACAGACAATGTCACAACTGTGGCATACATCAATCATCAAGGAGGGACTCACAGTCCTCTAGCTATGAAAGAAGTATCTAGAATTCTGGTTTGGGCGGAATCCAGCTCCTGTCTAGTTTTTGCGGTTCATATCCCAGGTATAGACAATTGGGAAGCAGATTATCTCAGTCGCCAAACGTTGCATCCGGGCGAATGGTCTCTTCACCCAGAGGTATTTCTTCAGATTGTTCAAATGTGGGGACTTCCAGAAATAGATCTGATGGCCTCTCATCTAAACAAGAAACTTCCCAGGTATCTGTCCAGATCCAGGGATCCTCAAGCGGAAGCAGTGGATGCATTGTCACTTCCTTGGAAGTATCATCCTGCCTATATCTTTCCGCCTCTAGTTCTTCTTCCAAGAGTGAACTCCAAGATTCTGAAGGAATGCTCGTTTGTTCTGCTGGTAGCTCCAGCATGGCCTCACAGGTTTTGGTATGCGGATCTTGTCCGGATGGCTTCTTGCCAACCGTGGACTCTTCCGTAAAGACCAGACCTTCTGTCGCAAGGTCCTTTTTTCCATCAGGATCTCAAATCCTTAAATTTAAAGGTATGGAGATTGAACGCTTGATTCTTAGTCAAAGAGGTTTCTCTGACTCTGTGATTAATACTATGTTACAGGCTCGTAAATCTGTATCTAGGGAGATATATTATAGAGTCTGGAAGACTTATATTTTTTGGTGTCTTTCTCATCATTTTTCCTGGCATTCTTTTAGAATTCCGAGAATTTTACAGTTTCTTCAGGATGGTTTGGATAAAGGTTTGTCTGCAAGTTCCTTGAAAGGACAAATCTCTGCTCTTTCTGTTCTTTTTCACAGAAAGATTGCTAATCTTCCTGATATTCATTGTTTTGTACAAGCTTTGGTTCGTATAAAACCTGTTATTAAGTCAATTTCTCCTCCTTGGAGTTTGAATTTGGTTCTGGGGGCTCTTCAAGCTCCTCCGTTTGAACCTATGCATTCATTGGACATTAAATTACTTTCTTGGAAAGTTTTGTTCCTTTTGGCCATCTCTTCTGCCAGAAGAGTTTCTGAATTATCTGCTCTTTCTTGTGAATCTCCTTTTCTGATTTTTCACCAGGATAAGGCGGTGTTGCGAACTTCTTTTGAATTTTTACCTAAGGTTGTGAATTCCAACAACATTAGTAGAGAAATTGTGGTTCCTTCATTATGTCCTAATCCTAAGAATTCTAAGGAGAAATCATTGCATTCTTTGGATGTAGTTAGAGTTTTGAAATATTATGTTGAAGCTACTAAGACTTTCCGAAAGACTTCTAGTCTATTTTTGTTATCTTTTCCGGTTCTAGGAAAGGTCAGAAGGCCTCTGCCATTTCTTTGGCATCTTGGTTGAAATCTTTAATTCATCATGCTTATGTCGAGTCGGGTAAAACTCCGCCTCAAAGGATTACAGCTCATTCTACTAGGTCAGTTTCTACTTCCTGGGCGTTTGGGAATGAAGCTTCGGTTGATCAGATTGGCAAAGCAGCAACTTGGTCTTCTTTGCATACTTTTACTAAATTCTACCATTTTGGTGTGTTTTCTTCTTCTGAAGCTGTTTTTGGTAGAAAAGTACTTCAGGCAGCTGTTTCAGTTTGAATCTTCTGCTTCTATTTTCAGTTTTTTTCATTATAAAATGTAAACTATTTTGGGTGTGGATTATTTTTCAGCGGAATTGGCTGTCTTTATTTTATCCCTCCCTCTCTAGTAACTCTTGCGTGGAAAGATCCACATCTTGGGTAGTCATTATCCCATACGTCACTAGCTCATGGACTCTTGCTAATTACATGAAAGAAAACATAATTTATGTAAGAACTTACCTGATAAATTCATTTATTTCATATTAGCAAGAGTCCATGAGGCCCACCCTTTTTGTGGTGGTTATGATTTTTTTGTATAAAGCACAATTATTCCAATTCCTTATTTGTTATGCTTTTGCACTTTTTTCTTATCACCCCACTTCTTGGCTATTCGTTAAACTGATTTGTGGGTGTGGTGAGGGGTGTATTTGTAGGCATTTTGAGGTTTGGGAAACTTTGCCCCTCCTGGTAGGAATGTATATCCCATACGTCACTAGCTCATGGACCCTTGCTAATATGAAAGAAATGAATTTATCAGGTAAGTTCTTACATAAATTATGTTATTCTATCTAGTGCAATACTGGACAGGTATAAGTATGTCCAAGTCAAATAACCATCATAAAGTACAATATCTATAATAGTGTCAGCAACATGTATAGACTAGTGTATAGTACAACTGTAATGGCGCCATTGCAGCTGTACTATCCACTTGTCTATACATGTTGCTGACAATATTATAGATATTGTACTTTATGATGGTTATTTGACTTGGACATACTTATACCGGTCCAGTATTGCACTAGATAGAATATTTGTTTGGAGGTCAATCCTCTTTTTGTAGATAGACATTGTGCAATCCGTGAACCGTGTTTGGTATATTTCTGCCCAAGTTTTCACTACTCATTCATACTGCTTTTGCAAGTATCGTCTAAATGGTGCATTTTGTGGATTAGACAGCCTTCTTCCATTTGTGTGTTTTTTAATCAAAGTTTTATATACTACTACAGCAGTAGTTTTTCTTTCTTTTTATATAATTAACTAATAAATGTTAAGTTTTTATCACATTTACCTACACTGTGTAGCCATCTATGCCGCTTTTTTGGTGAGTGCTCCACTTCTGTCCGCTTTTTCTTTACTATTTTTCTCTGACTAGAATCAAGCCTGTGTTTTAGACCAATTGCTCCACCTTGGAGTTTGAATTTAGTTCTTAATGTTTTTCAGGGGGTTCCGTTTGAACCTATGCACTCCATAGATATTAAGTTATTTTCTTGGAAAGTTTTATTTTTGGTTGCTATTTCTTCGGCTCGCAGAGTTTCTGAGCTTTCGGCATTACAATGTAATTCTCCTTATCTTATTTTCTATGCGGCTAAGGTAGTGTTGCGTACCAACCATGGTTTTCTTCCTAAGGTTGTTTCTGATAAGAATATTAATCAGGAAATTGTTGTTCCTTCCTTGTGTCCTAATCCTTCTTCTAAGAAGGAGCGTCTGTTACATAACTTGGACGTGGTCCGTGCCCTGAAATTTTATTTACAGACGACTAAAGATTTTCGTCAATCATCTTCTTTATTTGTTGTTTTTTCTGGAAAGCGTAGGGGTAAAAAATCTACGGCTACCTCTTTCTTTTTGGTTGAAGAGTATCATCCATTTGGCATATGAGACTGCTGGACAGCAACCTCCTAAAAGAATTACGGCTCATTCCACTAGAGCTATGGCTTCCTCATGGGCATTTAAAAACATGCTTCTGTTGAACAGATTTGCAAGGCTGCAACTTGGTCTTCTCTTTATACTTTTTCCAAATTTTACAAATTTGATACTTTTGCTTCTTCTGAGGCTGTTTTTGGGAGAAAAGTTCTTCAAGCTGTGGTGCCTTCCGTTTAGGTTCCTGTCTTGTCCCTCCCTTTCATCCGTGTCCTATAGCTTTGGTATTGTTTCACACAAGTAAGGATGAAATCCGTGGACTCGTCATATCTTGTAAAAGGAAATGTATGCTTAGCTGATAAATTTATTTCTTTTACGATATGACGAGTCCACGGCCCACCCTGTCGTTTTTCTAGAGACAGGTTTTTATTTTTGTTAAACTTCAGTCACCTCTGCTCCTTGGCTTTTCCTTTCTCTTCCTAACTTCGTTCGAATGACTGGAGAGGGAGGGAAGGGAGGGGAGGGGCTATACATGCAGCTCTGCTGTGGAGCTCTTTGCCTCCTCCTGCTGACCAGGAGGCATAATCCCACAAGTAAGGATGAAATCCATGAACTCGTCATATCGTAAAAGAAATAAATTTATCAGGTAAGCATAAATTTCCTTTTTTTCAAATTTTCATGGGCAAATTAGGCTTGCGGCGGCGCAAAATGCTTCTATTTATTACGTCATTTTTTACGCAAATATTTTTGGCGAGGAGGTTGTGACGCGATTTAGGTTTTTTTCTTGCGTCGTTGACACAATTTTTTTGGGCACAAAGTCGTTCCTGTTATGACGTGAGTAGTGTCATTTCTTGTTAACTTTGGCGCCAAAAGTTTTTTTTTTCTCTGCATTTGCGTCATTGTTGGCGCCAAAAATGTGTTAAAATAAGTCTCTCCCTCTTTTGCTCTCTGCTCTCATTTGTTTACATAGGGCTATGATGTTTACTTTTGATTTTATTTTTATGTATTTTGTCATAAGCATTTTTTCCCATTCCTGAAACTATTTTGAGGAAATTGGATATTTTGTTTAAATGTTATTTTTTATTTTTTTTTACATTTTGCAAGATGTCTCAAACTGATCCTGCCTCTGATATTACTGTAGGAACCAAGCTGCCTATACACAATTTCTACCAAAGCTAAGTGTGTCAATTAGCTGATTTTATTTCTTCAGCTCAAATATGTAGCACTTGTTATGTTATAATTTTTCATACTGATAAATGTTTCTATAGTACAAATACATCTACTGTTAAACCTTCACAGTCTAATGTACATGATATTCCTGTAGATATAAAGGATTATATTGCTACAGCCATAGAGAAGGCTATGACTGATATTCCGCCTTCAAATTAACGTAAAAGATCTCTCCTAAATTCTCATAAATCTAATGACGTTTGTATTGATCGAGAGCATACTGAATTATTTTTGCTGATGAGTTCTCTGACTTGGAGGATCCTACTTCAGAGACTGATATTGATTAATCAACCTTTCTATTGAATGTATTCGTTCTTTATTAAGGAAGTATTGTTTACTTTGGGTATTGAGGAATCTAGTCCTCTTGATAACAAGAATAGCAAATGTTTGAATTATGGTTTTTTTAAGCTTTTAAGGTTACTCTTGAAGTTTTTCTTATTCCAGAAGCTATCCATCATATGTTTAGTATGGAATCTAAACTTAATGCTTCTTTTTACATTTCTTCTAGGTTTGAAAAGCTATATCCTTTACCTATGGCTAATTTAGAGTTTTTGGGTAAAAGTCCCTAAGGTGGGGCTATTTCTGCTCTTGCCATACGTACTTCTATCCTATGGAAAATGTTTCTTCTTTTAAGGATCCTTTAGATAGGAAGTTTGTTTCCTATCTTAGAGAAGCATACTGTATTTACATATTGTCTATATTTTTAAACCTGCCTGATGTTGCTGTTGTTTCAACTTTTTGGTTGGACAGTTTAGTTATCAGATCTTGATTTGTCTAAGCATTGTTCTTTTACTTCAACATGCTAATCATTTCTTTTGTGATACTATATTTTATGTCATTTTAATTGATATTAAATCTTTGTTTTTAGCCATTTTTACTAGATAAGTTTTATGGCTTAAATCTCTGATATGGTGTCTAAATTTAGATTACTATCTTATTATTTTAGGATAGTAATTTTCTGGGTTTCTATTGGATTTTATTATCTCCACTATTGCTGGTTGAAGGAGTTTTTTTTCTGCCCCAAGAGAAGTAATCTAAGGGTAAATTTTAAGCTCCAAATTGTTTTTTTCCTTCCCCTAAGGCCCCTGGCTCTAAGTAGAGATCTACTCTGAGTTTGAATAAATCCAAACCTTATAAATAAAACCAAATTCAGCCCCTAAGCAATAAGGTGCAGCCTTTAAACCAGTTCAACTGGGGGGGGGGGGGCAGATTGAATTTATTTCAATACATTTGGACAGTTTCTGTTCAAAATCAGTGAATTCAGAATATTGTTTTCTCTTGGGTATCGAAAAGGTTTCAGAATGAAACCTCCCATGGGAAGATTTTTTTCTCATGTTAAAACTAACCCGGTGAAAACTCAGGTTTTTCAGAAATGTGTTTCAGATCTAGAGTTTTCAGGGGTGATTGTTCCAGTTCCTCTGCAGGAATCGAATTTGGGTTTCTATTCAAATCTATTCATTGTCCCAAAGAAAGAAGATTTGTACAGACCAATTCTGGATCTGAAATTTTTAAATCTTTTTGTAAGAGTCCCAACTTTCAAGATGGTGACTATAGGGACTATTATGCCTTTTTGTTCAGCAAGGTCACTTAATGTCCACAATAGACTTACAGGATGCTTATCTTCACATTCCAATTCATTCAGACCACTATCGTTTTCTGAGATTTTCTTTTCTAGATAAGCATTACCAATTTGTCGCTCTTCTGTTTGGCCTAGCGACAGCTCAGAGATTATTTTCAAAGGTTTTTGATGCCCTTCTATCTGTAATCAAAGAGCAGGGTACTGCTGTGTTTCCTCATTTGGACGATATCTTGGTACTAGCTCAAATCTTTTTATTTAGCAGAATCTCACTCAAACAACTAGTGTGATTTCTTCAAAGACATGGTTGGAGGATCAATTTTCAATAGAGTTTCTTGATTCCTTAGACTAGGGTCACCTTTTTAGGTTTCCAGATAAGATTTAATGTTTATGATTCTTTCTCTGACAGACTAATGAAGTTCATTTTTGTTTGTCTAAACCTTCAGTCTCTATTATTTCCTTCAGTGGCTATGTGCATGGAAGTTTAGGGCCTCATGACTGCAGCATCTCAGGTGTGATCCTCTTTGCTCTTTTTCGTTTGAGGCCTCTATAGCTTTGCATGTTGGACCAAAGGTGCAGGGATTATTTTCGGATATCACTTCTGATATACTTAAATCCCAAAACTCTAATCTCTCTGATTTGGTGGTTGGACTCAAGGATTCCAAAATTACAGCAGCACTCCAAACAGTGTAATTCTCAATCACAGGTTTTATTGCAGAATCAGCAAATAACAGCAGCAACGTTTCGGACTTACATGTCCTTATTCATGCTATGCATACATCATTTTCTTTACATCTTTTAAATCATCAGTGGACACACCTCCTAAATTAATTAACCAATTACATTCATCATATATTTATATATGTTTTTACACAAAGACTAAATTGTAAACACTAATCTATATTAAAACCAAAGTAAACTTACAGGCTAGGAGGAATTATTATATACCAGGATATCTTTACAAAAACACTGAGAGATCATAATCTTTTTTCATACCCATTGGCATAAGGCAATTGTTTTAGATATTTCTCTCTATCACCCCTCCGTCTAAAAGGGGAGACATGTTCTATTATGTGAAACCTTAAAGGGACAGTCAAGTCCAAAAAAAAACTTTCATGTTTCAAATAGGGCATGTAGTTTTAAACAACTTTCCAATTTACTTTTATCACCAATTTTGCTTTGTTCTCTTGGTATTCTTAGTTGAAAGCTAAACCTAGGAGGTTCATATGCTAATTTCTTAGACCTTGAAGGCCGCCTCTAATCTAAATGCATTTTGATAGTTTTTCACCACTAGAGGGCATTAGTTCACATGTTTCATATAGATAACATTGAGCTAATGCACGTGAATTTACCATGGAGACAGCTCTGATTGGCTAAAATGGAAGTCTGTCAAAAGAACTGAAATAAGGGGGCAGTCTGCTAAGGCTTAGATACAAGGTAATTACAGAGGTAAAATGTGTATAATTATAACTGTGTTGGTTATGCAAAACTAGGGAAATGGTAATTAAGGGATTATCTATCTTTTAAAACAACAAATATTCTGGTGTTGACTGTCCCTTTAACTGACTTATATAATGGCCAGCCTGCATAAAGTGAGTAGCTACAGGAGATTTAATATTGTTTCTTCTAATGTTCAATTTGTGTTCGGTTATTCTATCTCGAACCTAACGGGTCGTTTCACCGATATAAATAAGCCCACACGGACATTTTAGCAGATAAATAGCATACTTCAACTGTAATTGAAAATGTACGCCCTTTTTGTGGATGTACAAAAACAGATCCTTTGATCATGCTGTTGCAATGGGAGCAACCTAAACAAGGGTAACGGATATAAATCCCTGTTTCCTCTTCTTGGATGAACCAATATCAGCTTTAACAAAAACATCTCTTAAATTATTACCCCTTTTGTATGCAGGCATGGGATCGTCTTGAAATTCTAAAACATTAGGATTGCAATTCCTTAATATATAACAATGTCTACGGATGATTTTCTGTATTTGTAAACTCATCTCGTTGTATTTGGATACAAATACTAATCTCTGATTTTTATTATCTCAGTTTATCTTGTTTACAGGGTTTAGGTAGTGCAGTTCTAGGAATATCTAAAACACTTTTGATATCTTTTTCAATCAGTTCTCTCCTATATCCTCTCTCCAAGATGAAATTACCCATTTCTTTGAGTTTTTGTTCGCTTTTCTTATCTGATACTATGCGGCGAACCCGCAACAGCTGACTCTTAGGCAGGGAATTCTTCATGGACTGAGGATGGGCACTCCTAGCTAATAGCAAATCATTTTTATCTGTGCTCTTCTTATACAAATCAACTTTAAGTCTTCCATTTTCTTTAATAATCAAAGTATCAAGAAAGGCCAAGCTTTCCTCATTATAGACCAAACTGAATTTAATCTTAGAAGTAGCACCATTTAGTGTATCCACAAATTGCAATAGGCTCGCAAAGTCGCCCAGTCATATGCCAAATATATTGGCGATATAGCGCCACCATGTGGCGCCATACCGTTGAAACAAAACATTTTCATATACTGATATTTCTTCATATACATTCATAAATATATTGGCATATGTAGGGGTGACATTGGAGCCCATTGCAGTGCCCTGCAATTGCAGTTAGAACTGATCTTGGAATAAAAAGTAATTGCACCTCAAAATTATGTCAAGAAATTTCATGATGAATTCTCTTTCATCATCGGTATACAATTTTGAACCCACAATCACTTTAATTACAGCCCCCACACCTCCATCATGACTAATGGAGGTGTAGAGACTAGAGACATCCAAGCTGTACAAAATACATTTGTCTAGAGGAACAGAAATTTCCTCCCAATTTATTCAAAAAATCCCCAGTATCTCTGATATATGATTGGGACTCCAACACAAACCTCCTAAGTATACGATCCAAATATATTGAGATATTCGAGAACACACAGTCAACCCCTGCCACAATAGGGCTGTCCTGGAGGTTCTTTCAACCATTTATGTACTTTTGGCAGTCTATATATGAATGGTGTCCTTGGATATTTAATTATCAAAAATTCCTTTTCTTCTTCCCCAAAAATACCTTGTTTAACAGCTGTGTTGATACAGGAATTAATTTCCTTTTGAATCTCAAAAACAGGATTAAACATGATGGGCTGATACACATCTCTGTCTAATAACTGACAATTAATCTCAGCAATATAGTATGCTTTACTTTGAACCACTATGGCTCCGCCCTTATCGGCTGATTTTATCACAATCTTATCATTATTTTTAGTTTTCATTAGACCTTCCCTTTCTTCTTTGAAAAATTCACATCCATATCTTTAGACTTTACCCCTGTACTTGTATCTTTTTTTACGCAATTTATTTACATTACACCAGAGACATAAAAGTATCAATGCTTTTATCGTAATACTGTGGAATACATTTTTTCTTTACCCTTAGTTGTACTTTTTTCAATGAAAAAAATTATTTAAATTTAATGCTCCTAAAGAAGTGGTATAGGTCCTGATCAAGTTGAAAAAAGTCACAATACTTTTAGTTCCGATTCCGTCAGATCACAGTCAGAGATATTAACCACCACATCGTCTTTTTTACACATAACCTCCTTAGTTGTGTGTGTGTAATGCTTACTTCTTCTTGCGGGTCATGCCAGACTTCTGACGCGCGTTGCGAGTCACAACTCCTGCCTCTGTGTCAGTGCTTCCTCCCTCCGCGACGGTTTCTGTTGCCGCTATGTCGTCTGAGTCCCCCATTGAGTCACTTGATGTGTTAGGAGCAGCGTTACCTCTCCTGGGTTTGCGAGGTCACCGCCATCTTAGACCGGAAGTATTACCTCCTGACCTGTTCTGGATATCAAACTTCTATCGGTATACCCGTCCTGATGCATAATCCTCCTCATCACTGATGAACTTAGATCTCTTACGTTCCTCTAGTGTCTTACGTAATTCTGCAACTTGAGTGTTTATTGACGCCAGATATTTATCAACCTTGTCGATAGTAAGTACAGATTTTAACTCCAATTTATTAATTTTGAAACATATTGGTCTAGTTCCTTTTGTAGACAATCAACCGTAAGCACAATAAGGTTGAAAGAACACTTGTTAAGTATTAATTCAAATTTTGGGCAATATTCGGCATTGTTGAGCATAAGTCTGGGCCTGGCACTCATTCTTAACCCCCGTGGGATCCTTTTAACACAATAATATTCAGCCAACGTGGTAGAGTGCAGTTCATATGCCACCTGCTTTCTCATAGCCACTACTAGCTTTATCTGCAGGTAATACTTTGAGTAAGTCCCTTGATCCTAGGGCTAGTGTGGTAATCCTTGAGGCCCCAAAATCTGTATAGGTAAACGTATTCATGCTAGATTGTGCATTATTCACAATCTCCATTATTTCAGCGGTGCAAGGGCCAGTGCGGTAAATCTCAATATGTAAGGTACAAAAGGATAGTCCAGCACAGACCTGAAGCTGGGTGCAAAGCTGCAGCAGTGGACCACACAACCCGCAGTGATATCCAAGGATTCCAAAAATACAGCAGCACTCCAAACAGTGTAATTCTCAATCACAGGTTTTATTGCAGAATCAGCAAATAACAGCAGTTACGTTTCGGATTTACATGTCCTTATTCATGCTATGCATACATTATTGGTGGTTGGACTATCACCTTATTGTTCAGGGGGCCTCATTTGTTCGTCCTACCTGGACTGTATTCTCAACAGATGCACGTTTTTTCAGGTTGGGGAGCTGTGTGAGAGTCTCTGTCTGCACAAGGGGTTTGGAAACCTCAGGAACCAAGGTTACCAATCAATATTTTAGAACCCCACGCTATTTTCAGGGATCTTCAGGTGTGACCTCTATTGAAGAGAGAACTTTTACATTTGTCACTATCACAACAGTGGCATTTGTCAATCATCAAGGAGGGACTCTCAGTCCTTCAGTTATGGAAGAAGTACTTTTGGATACTTTCTTAGGCAGAATCCCACTCTTGTCTAATTTCTGCAATTCATATCCCAGGTGTAGACAATTGGGAAGTGGATTATCTCAGCCATCAGACTTTATATCCAGGGGAGTGGTCTCTCCATCCAGATGTTTTTTTCATCTTGTACAGATGTGGGGTCTTCCAGAAATAGATCTGATGGTCTCTCGTCTAAACAAGAAGCTTTCCAGATACTGTTCTAGGTCCAGGGCTCTTCAGGTGGAGATAGTGGATGCCTTAGCAGTTACTTGGTTTTTTTACCAACCTGCTTATATGTATCCGCCTCTGGTTCTTCCTTCAAAGGTAATCTTCAAGATCATAATGGTTCAATCTCATGTGTTTCAGATAGCACCAGCATGGTCTCACAGGTTTTGATATGCGTTTTTTGTCCGGATGTCCAGTTGCCAGCCTTGGCCCCACTTCCTTTTAGGCCAGACCTTCTGTCTCTAAGGCTATTTTTTCCATCAAGATCTCAAATCTTTACATTTGAAGCATGGAAATTGAACGCTTAGTACTTAGTCATAGAGGTTTCTCTGACTCTGTGTTTAGCACTATGGTACAGGCTTGTAAGTCTGTTTCAAGGAAAAACATTTATCGGGTTTGGAAAACCTATAATTCATGGTGTTCCACTCATAAGCGCTGCGGAACCTGTTGGCGCTCTACAAATACATGATGATGATGATGATGATAATACTACTACATATTATTATTCTTGGCATTCTTTCAAAAGTCCTAGGATTTTACAGTTTCTTCCGGATGTTTTGAAGAAGGGTTTATCTGCAAATACTAAATTTCTGCTCTTTCTGTCTTATTTCATAGAAAGATTGTTAAACTTCCTGATATTCACTGTTTTGTTAAGGTTTTGTTTCGTATCAAACCTGTTATTTTATCTGTTTTTCCTCCTTGGAGTTTCAACTTGGTTTTGAAGTTTTTTTTTCAGGCTCCTCCTTTTGAGCCTATGCTTTCTCTGATTGTTAATTACTTTCTTGGAAAGTGTTATTTCTTTCGGCTGTGTCTTCTGCTAGAAGAGTTTCTTAATTGTCTGCTCTCTTTTTTGTGAGTTTCTTTATCTGAATTTCCATAAAGATAAAGCTGTTTTGCGGACTTCATTTAAATTTTTGCCTAAAGTTGTGAATTCCATCAAATTCAATAAGGAATTTTATTGTTTCTTCTTTGTGTCCTAATTCTAATGATATAGTTTAGGGAGAATGGGGGGATTTTGGCATTTAAGCCAAGTGTAGAATTATACACTCATTGAATAGAATAAATAATAGAAAATTAAATTAACACTTTATTTAACAGATATGCAAAAACAAACATTACCATAGGTAGGCACTGTAGTTAAATAAAGGGTCTGGGTGTAATTACTTCCAGTCCCCACAAATGTGGTTTAACTGATACAGTGTCTATCTACAATTAAAAAGATACTATAAAGGCCATTGAGAAACGTGGGAATTCCACTACCAGTTTCTATGACTTAGTTGCCTTTAAATAGCATCTGTGTAAAATAAGGGCTACAGAGTATGTTGTTGCATGTGATTTTAACGATCTAATTGTAGGGAACAAGAAAAAGTAGGATACAGAGTGATTCACAATCAATCCATTCACAACAGTATTCACACTGTCTGTAAAGCTGTGCGCTCAAAGGCGACCTCCTACCTGCGTACCCCTCTGATTTAACAGAGTCGGCCGATTTCTGACTAAGTTCCCTGTATACAATGTCTACATGTCACATACATACCACAGCATTCAGCTATTATTTACAATACGATGGGTCATTGCCATTATCCTCTTAGTCTGTATCAGTAAAAAGAGGGGACCCCGTTTGTAATGGATACAAATTAGATCTATTAGTATGTGAGGGTGAAGTAGCTATAAAGCAATCGTTTAGCCTTTCTAGTTACACCAAATATCTTCTGAGTCAAGCTAGCGCCCTAATAGGAGCTGCAAAATTGTCCCACAAAATAGCAACTATTGTATCCAGAGCGGATATAACTTTAACAAAGCCGCTCGTGTATGCTGTATCTGTTTCTAGCAACCACGCTCTAACCAAACTCCGCCCGCCTAGGCTATACTTCAAAACATGTGTGTACATTCAAACGTTGATAATAACGACATAAAGAAATTGACATTTGCAATATATCAATGTTTGAATGTACACACATGTTTTGAAGTATTGTACATATAATCCTGTGGAATTCTAATAGACAGTGTCCTATATATTCAATACTAGTTTGTTTATTTAAAACCTAAAATCTGGTGCTGGATATAGGGAACTAAGTGTGAGAACAAGTATTTCTTGTTTAAGTATTATATTTATATATATATATATATATATATATATATATATATATATATAAAATATATATATATATATAAAACATATATATATATGTGTGTGGGTATATATATATATATATATATATATATATATATATATATATATATATATAGTGTGTATGTATATATGTATATATATATATATATATCTATCCATGTCCAAAGAAGGCTAAGCACATCAAACGATTTTTTCAGCAGCCAGGGTGCACTTTAAAATGTATACAAAAAGTCCAGCAAAAAGGCACTCACTGTTCACATAAAATTTAACTTTTAATCAATATACAAAAATTAAAAAGACATAACGTTTCGGTGTTTACAAAACACCTTTGTCAAATGTCAGCAATACAAAATATCCTTAGTATCCCAAAACTCACCTCACAGGTATATTGATTAAAAGTTAAATTTCTCCAACATTGGTGTGTCCGGTCCACGGCGTCATCCATAACTTGTGGGAATATTCTCTTCCCCAACAGGAAATGGCAAAGAGCACAGCAAAAGCTGTCCATATAGTCCCTCCTAGGCTCCGCCCACCCCAGTCATTCTCTTTGCCGTTGCACAGGCAGCATCTCCACGGAGATGGTGAAGAGTATGTGGTGTTTAGTTGTAGTTTTTTATTCTACTATCAAGAGTTTGTTATTTTAAAATAGTGCTGGTATGTACTATTTACTCTGAAACAGAAAAGGATGAAGAGTTCTGTTTGTGAGAGGAGTATGATTTTAGCAGCAGTAACTAAAATCGTTTGCTGTTTCCACATAGGACTGTTGAGATGAGATAACTTCAGTTGGGGGAAACAGTTAGCAGACTTCTCTGCTTAAGGTATGACTAGCCATATTTCTAACAAGACTGTGTAATGCTGGAAGGCTGTCATTTTTCCCCTCATGGGGACCGGTAAGCCATTTTCTTAGTCTCAAACAGAATAAAGGGCTTAATATGGGCTATAAAACTGGTTGACACTTTTATGGGCTAGATCGATTGCTTTATTTGGGCATTTTATACAGCTTGAGGTTGAAATTCACACTTTATAACTTTGGGGACACCTTCCCAGTCAGGAAGGGCCTTCTTTGTAGTAGGCAGAGCCTCATTTTCGCGCCATTACTGCGCAGTTACTTTTGAGAGCAGGACATGCAGCTGCATGTTTATGGGTCTGGAAGGAGTTGAAAAGGTCCCTAGAAGGCTTCATCTGGTATCGTATACCCCCCTGGGTTTGGTAAAGTCGCAGCAAAGGCTGTAGCTGAGACTGTAGAGGGGTTAAAACTATAAACGTCATTTCTTTCATGTAATTAGCAAGAGTCCATGAGCTAGTGACGTATGGGATATACATTCCTACCAGGAGGGGCAAAGTTTCCCAAACCTTAAAATGCCTATAAATACACCCCTCACCACACCCACAAATCAGTTTTACAAACTTTGCCTCCTATGGAGGTGGTGAAGTAAGTTTGTGCTAGATTCTACGTTGATATGCGCTCCGCAGCAGGTTGGAGCCCGGTTTTCCTCTCAGCGTGCAGTGAATGTCAGAGGGATGTGAGGAGAGTATTGCCTATTTGAATGCAATGATCTCCTTCTACGGGGTCTATTTCATAGGTTCTCTGTTATCGGTCGTAGAGATTCATCTCTTACCTCCCTTTTCAGATCGACGATATACTCTTATATATATATATACCATTACCTCTGCTGATTTTCGTTTCAGTACTGGTTTGGCTTTCTACAACATGTAGATGAGTGTCCTGGGGTAAGTAAGTAAGCTTATTTTCTGTGACACTCTAAGCTATGGTTAGGCACTTTTTTATAAAGTTCTAAATATATGTATTCAAACATTTATTTGCCTTGACTCAGGATGTTCAACATTCCTTATTTTCAGACAGTCAGTTTCATATTTGGGATAATGCATTTGAATCAATCATTTTTTCTTACCTTAAAAAATTTGACTTTTTCCCTGTGGGCTGTTAGGCTCGCGGGGGCTGAAAATGCTTCATTTGATTGCGTCATTCTTGGCGCGGACTTTTTTGGCGCAAACATTTTTTTCTGTTTCCGGCGTCATACGTGTCGCCGGAAGTTGCGTCATTTTTTGACGTTTTTTTGCGTCAAAAGTGTCGGCGTTCCGGATGTGGCGTCATTTTTGGCGCCAAAAGCATTTAGGCGCCAAATAATGTGGGCGTCTTATTTGGCGCTAAAAAATATGGGCGTCATTTTTGTCTCCACATTATTTAAGTCTCATTATTTATTGCTTCTGGTTGCTAGAAGCTTGTTCACTGGCATTTTTTTCCCATTCCTGAAACTGTCATTTAAGGAATTTGATCAATTTTGCTTTATATATTGTTTTTTCTATTACATATTGCAAGATGTTCCACGTTGCAACTGAGTCAGAAGATACTTCAGGAAAATCGCTGCCCGGTGCTGGAGCTACCAAGCTAAGTGTATCTACTATAAACTTTTGGTATCTGTTTCTCCAGCTGTTGTTTGTATTGAATGTCATGACAAACTTGTTAATGCAGATAAAATTTCCTTTAGTACTGTTACATTACCTGTTGCTGTTCCGTCAACATCTAATTCTCAGAGTGTTCCTGATAACATAAGAGATTTTATTTTTAAATCCATTAAGAAGGCTATGTCTGTTATTTCTCCTTCTAGTATACATAAAAGTCTTTTAAAACTTCTCTTTTTTCAGATGAATTTTTAAATGAACATCATCATTCTGATACTGATAATGGTTCTTCTGGTTCAGAGGTTTCTGTCTCAGAGGTTGATGCTGATAAATCTTCGTATTTGTTCAAGATGGAATTTATTCGTTCTTTACTTAAAGAAGTATTAATTGCATTAGAAATAGAGGATTCTGGTCCTCTTGATACTAAATCTAAACGTTTAAATAAGGTTTTTAAATCTCCTGTAGTTATTCCAGAAGTGTTTTCTCTCCCTGATGCTATTTCTGAAGTAATTTCCAGGGAATGGAATAATTTGGGTAATTCATTTACTCCTTCTAAAACGTTTTAAGCAATTATATCCTGTGCCATCTGACAGATTAGAGTTTTGGGACAAAATCCCTAAGGTTTATGGGGCTGTCTCTACTCCTGCTATATTTTTAGCGGATGTTGCTGCAGCTTCAACTTTTTGGTTAGAAGCTTTAGCGCAACAAGTAACAGATCATAATTCTTATAGCATTATTATTATTCTATAACATGCTAATAATTTTATTTGTGATACCATCTTTGATATCATTAGAGTTGATGTCAGGTATATGTCTCTAGCTATTTTAGCTAGAAGAGCTTTATGGCTTAAAACTTGGAATGCTGATATGTCTTCTAAGTCAACTTTGCTATCCCTTTCTTTCCAGGGTAATAAATTATTCGGTTCTCAGTTGGATTCTATTATCTCAACTGTTACTGGAGGGAAGGGAACTTTTTTACCAAAGGATATAAAATCTAAAGGTAAATTTAGGTCTAATAATCGTTTTCGTTCCTTTCCTCACAACAAGGAACAAAAGCCTGATCCTTCATCCTCAGGAGCGGTATCAGTTTGGAAACCATTTCCAGTTTGGAATATATCCAAGCCTTATAGAAACCCAAAGCCAGCTCCTAAGTACCCATGAAGGTGCGGCCCTCATTCCAGCTCGGCTGGTATGGGGCAGATTACGTTTTCTTCAAAGAAATTTGGATCAATTCCGTTCACAATCTCTGGTTTCAGAACATTGTTTCAGAAAGGTACAGAATTGGCTTCAAGTTAAGGCGTCCTGCAAAGAGATTTTTTTTTCTTTATTTTTTTTTTTTTTCTTTCCCGTGTCCCAGTAAACCCAGCAAAGGCTCAGCATTTCTGAAATGTGTTTCAGATCTAGAGTTGGCTGGAGTAATTATGCCAGTTCCAGTTCTGGAACAGGGGCTGGGGTTTTATTCTATCTCTTCATTGTACCAAAGAAGGTCAATTCCTTCAGACCAGTTCCGGATCTATCAATATTGAATAGTTATGTAAGGATACCAACATTCAAGATGGTAACTGTAGGACTATCCTGCCTTTTGTTTAGCAAGGGCATTATATGTCTACAATAGATTTACAGGATGCATATCTGCATATTCCGATTCATCCAGATCACTTTTAGTTTCTGAGATTCTCTTTTTAGACAAGCATTACCAGTTTTTGTGGCTCTACCGTTTGGCCTAGCATCAGCTCCAAGAATTTTTTCAAAGGTTCTCGGTGCCCTTCTGTCTGTAATCAGAGAACAGGGTATTGGTATTTCCTTATTTTGGATGATATCTTGATACTTGCTCAGTCTTCACATTTCGCAGAATCTCATACGAATCGACTTGTGTTGTTTCTTCAAGATCATGGTTGGAGGATCAATTTACCAAAAAGTTCATTGATTCCTCAGACAAGGGTAACCTTTTTAGGTTTCCAGATAGATTCAGTGTCTATGACTCTGTCTTTGTCAGACAAGAGAAGTCTAACATTGATATCAGCTTGTCAAAACCTTCAGTCACAATCATTCCCTTTGGTAGCCTTATGCATGGAAATTTTAGGTCTTATGACTGCTGCATCGGACGCGATCTCCTTTGCTCGTTTTCACATGCGACCTCTTCAGCTCTGTATGCTGAACCAATGGTGCAGGGATTACACAAAGATATCTCAATTAATATCTTTAAACCGATTATACGACACTCTCTGACGTGGTGGACAGATCACCATCGTTTAGTTCAGGGGGCTTCTTTGTTCTTCCGACCTGGACTATAATCTCAACAGATGCAAGTCTTACAGGTTGGGGAGCTGTGTGGGGGTCTCTGACGGCACAAGGGGTTTGGGAATCTCAGGAGGTGAGATTACCGATCAATATTTTGGAACTCCGTGCAATTTTCAGAGCTCTTCAGTCTTGACTTCTTCTGAAGAGGGAGTTGTTCATTTGTTTTCAGATAGACAATGTCACAACTGTGGCATACATCAATCATCAAGGAGGGACTCACAGTCCTCTGGCTATGAAAGAAGTATCTCGAATTTTGGTTTGGGCGGAATCCAGCTCCTGTCTAATCTCTGCGGTTCATATCCCAGGTATAGACAATTGGGAAGCGGATTATCTCAGTCGCCAAACGTTGCATCCGGGCGAATGGTCTCTTCACCCAGAGGTATTTCTTCAGATTGTTCAAATGTGGGAACTCCCAGAAATAGATCTGATGGCTTCTCATCTAAACAAAGAAACTTCCCAGGTATCTGTCCAGATCCCGGGATCCTCAGGCGGAGGCAGTGGATGCATTATCACTTCCTTGGAAGTATCATCCTGCCTATATCTTTCCGCCTCTAGTTCTTCTTCCAAGAGTATTCTCCAAGATTCTGAAGGAATGCTCGTTTGTTCTGCTGGTAGCTCCAGCATGGCCTCATAGGTTTTGGTATGCGGATCTTGTCCGGATGGCCTCTTGCCAGTTGTGGACTCTTCCGTTAAGACCAGACCTTCTGTCGCGAGGTCCTTTCTTCCATCAGGATCTCAAATCCTTAAATTTTAAGGTATGGAGATTGAACGCTTGATTCTTGGTCAAAGAGGTTTCTCTGACTCTGTGATTAATACTATGTGAGATATATTATAGAGTCTGGAAGACTTATATTTCTTGATGTCTTTCTCATCATTTTTCTTGGCATTCTTTTAGAATACCGAGAATTTTACAGTTTCTTCAGGATGGTTTAGATAAAGGTTTGTCCGCAAGTTCCTTGAAAGGACAAATATCTGCTCTTTCTGTTCTTTTTCACAGAAAGATTGCTAATCTTCCTGATATTCATTGTTTTGTACAAGCTTTGGTTCGTATAAAACCTGTCATTAAGTCAATTTCTCCTCCTTGGAGTTTGAATTTGGTTCTGGGGGCTCTTCAAGCTCCTCCTTTTGAACCCATGCATTCTTTGGTCATTAAATTACTTTCTTGGAAAGTTTTGTTTCTTTTGGCCATCTCTTCTGCCAGAAGAGTCTCTGAATTATCTGCTCTTTTTTGTGAGTCTCCTTTTCTGATTTTTCATCAGGATAAGGCGGTGTTGCGAACTTCTTTTGAATTTTTTACCTAAGGTTGTGAATTCTAACAACATTAGTAGAGAAATTGTGGTTCCTTCATTATGTCCTAATCCTATGAATTCTAAGGAGAAATCATTGCATTCTTTGGATGCTGTTAGAGCTTTGTAATATTAATTTGAAGCTACTAAGTCTTTCCGAAAGACTTCTAGTCTATTTGTCATCTTTTCCGGTTCTAGAAAAGGCCAGAAAGCTTCTGCCATTTCTTTGGCATCTTGGTTGAAATCTTTATTTCATCATGCCTATGTCGAGTAGGGTAAAACTCCGCCTCGAAGGATTACAGCTCATTCTACTAGGTCAGTTTCTACTTCCTGGGCGTTTAGGAATGAAGCTTCGGTTGATCAGATTTGCAAAGCAGCAACTTGGTCCTCTTTGCATACTTTTACTAAATTCTACCATTTTGATGTGTTTTCTTCTTCTGAAGCAGTTTTTGGTAGAAAAGTACTTCAGGCAGCGGTTTCAGTTTGAATCTTCTGCTTATGTTTTCATTAAACTTTATTTTGGGTGTGGATTATTTTCAGCAGGAATTGGCTGTCTTTATTTTATCCCTCCCTCTCTAGTGACTCTTGCGTGGAAAGATCCACATCTTGGGTAGTCATTATCCCATACGTCACTAGCTCATGGACTCTTGCTAATTACATGAAAGAAAACATAATTTATGTAAGAACTTACCTGATAAATTCATTTCTTTCATATTAGCAAGAGTCCATGAGGCCCACCCTTTTTTTGTGGTGGTTATGATTTTTTTGTATAAAGCACAATTATTCCAATTCCTTATTTTTTATGCTTTCGCACTTTTTTCTTATCACCCCACTTCTTGGCTATTCGTTAAACTGATTTGTGGGTGTGGTGAGGGGTGTATTTATAGGCATTTTAAGGTTTGGGAAACTTTGCCCCTCCTGGTAGGAATGTATATCCCTTACGTCACTAGCTCATGGACTCTTGCTAATATGAAAGAAATGAATTTATCAGGTAAGTTCTTACATAAATTATGTTTTTAAGGGTTAAAGGTCTGAAATTTGGGGTGCAATGCTTTGAATGCTTTAAGACACTGTGGTGAAAATTTGGTTAAAATTGAACAATTCCTTCATAGTTTTTCACATATTCAGTAAAAAAGTGTGCCCTGTTTAAAATTTAAAGAGACAGTAACGGTTTTATTTTAAAACGGTTTTTGTACTTATTGACAAGTTTAAGCCTATTTAACATGTCTGTACCTTCAGATAAACTATGTTCTGTATGTATGGAAGCCAATGTGTCTCCCCCTTCAAAATTGTGTGATAATTGTGCCATAGCGTCCAAACAAAGTAAGGACAGTACTGCCACAGATAGTAAAGTTGCCCAAGATGATTCATCAGATGAAGGGAGTAGACATAGTTCTACATCATCTCCTTCTGTGTCTACACCAGTTTTGCCCACGCAGGAGACCCCTAGTACTTCTAGCGCGCCAATGCTTGTTACTATGCAACAATTGACGGCAGTAATGGATAACTCCATAGCAAATATTTTATCCAAAATGCCTGCATTTCAGAGAAAGCACGATTGCTCTGTTTTAAACACTGTAGAGCAGGAGGGCGCTGATGATAATTACTCTGTCATACCCTCACACCATTCTGAAGTGGCCATGAGGGAGGTTTTGTCAGATGGGGAAATTTCTGATTCAGGTAAAATTTCTCAACAGGCAGAACCTGATGTTGTGACATTTAAATTTAAATTGGAGCATCTCCGCGCACTGCTTAAGGAGGTGTTATCTACTCTGGATGATTGTGACAATCTGGTCATTCCAGAAAAATTGTGCAAGATGGACAAGTTCCTAGAGGTTCCGGTGCACCCCGACGCTTTTCCTATACCCAAGCGGGTGGCGGACATAGTGAATAAGGAGTGGGAGAAGCCCGGCATACCTTTTGTCCCCCCTCCTATATTTAAGAAATTATTTCCTATGGTCGACCCCAGAAAGGACTTATGGCAGACAGTCCCTAAGGTCGAGGGGGCAGTTTCTACACTAGCTAAGCGCACTACTATTCCTATCGAGGATAATTGTGCTTTCAAAGATCCTATGGATAAAAAATTGGAGGGTTTGCTTAAAAAGATTTTTGTACAGCAAGGTTACCTCCTGCAACCTATTTCGTGCATTATTCCTGTCACTACAGCAGTATGGTTCTGGTTCGAGGAGCTAGAAAAGTCGCTCAGTAGAGAGACTCCGTATGAGGAGGTTATGGACAGAATTCACGCACTTAAGTTAGCTAATTCCTTTATTTTAGATGCCGCTTTGCAGTTAGCAAGATTAGTGGCGAAAAATTCAGGGTTTGCAATTGTGGCGCGCAGAGCGCTCTGGCTAAAGTCTTGGTCTGCGGATGTATCTTCCAAGACAAAATTGCTTAATATCCCTTTCAAGGGTAAAACCCTTTTTGGGCCAGAATTGAAGGAGATTATCTCAGACATCACTGGGGGTAAGGGCCACGCCCTCCCACAAGATAGGCCTTTCAAGGCCAAGAATAAGTCTAATTTTTGTTCCTTTCGCAATTTCAGGAACGGACCGGCCTCCAACTCTGCAGCCTCTAGACAAGAGGGTAATGCTTCGCAAACCAAACCAGCTTGGAAACCGATGCAAGGCTGGAACAAGGGTAAACAGGCCAAGAAGCCTGCTGCTGCTACCAAAACAGCATGAAGGGGTAGCCCCCGATCCGGGACCGGATCTAGTAGGGGGCAGACTCTCTCTCTTTGCTCAGGCTTGGGCAAGAGATGTTCAGGATCCCTGGGCACTAGAAATAGTTTCTCAGGGTTATCTTCTAGAATTCAAGGAACTACACCCAAGGGGAAGGTTCCACATTTCTCACTTATCTTCAAACCAAATAAAGAGACAGGCATTCTAACATTGTGTAGAAGACCTGTTAAAGATGGGAGTGATACACCCAGTTCCAACTGTGGAACAAGGTCAGGGGTTTTACTCAAATCTGTTTGTAGTTCCCAAAAAAGAGGGAACTTTCAGACCAATTCTGGATTTAAAAATTCTAAACAAATTTCTCAGAGTTCCATCGTTCAAAATGGAAACCATTCGAACAATTTTACCTACAATCCAGGAGGGTCAATTTATGACTACCGTGGATTTAAAGGATGCATATCTACATATTCCTATCCATAAAGATCATCATCAGTTCCTAAGATTCGCCTTTCTGGACAAACATTACCAGTTTGTGGCTCTCCCATTCGGGCTAGCCACTGCTCCAAGGGTTTTCACAAAGGTACTCGGGTCCCTTCTAGCGGTTCTAAGACCAAGGGGCATTGCAGTGGCACCTTACTTGGACGACATTCTGATACAAGCGTCGTCTCTCACAAAGGCAAAGGCTCACACAGACATCGTTCTGGCCTTTCTCAGATCTCACGGGTGGGAGGTGAACATAGAAAAGAGTTCCCTGTCTCCGTCGACAAGATTTCCCTTCTTAGGGACAATAATAGATTCTTTAGAAATGAAGATTTTCCTGACAGATGCCAGAAAGTCAAAACTTCTAAACGCTTGTCAAGTTCTTCACTCTGTTCCACGACCTTCCATAGCTCAGTGCATGGAAGTAGTAGGGTTGATGGTTGCAGCAATGGACATAGTTCCTTTTGCGCGAATTCATCTAAGACCATTACAACTGTGCATGCTCAAACAGTGGAATGGGGACTATACAGACTTGTCTCCAGTAATTCAAGTAGATCAGAAGACCAGAGACTCACTCCGTTGGTGGCTAACCCAGGATCACCTGTCCCAGGGAATGAGCTTCCGCAGACCAGAGTGGGTCATCGTCACGACCGACGCCAGTCTAGTGGGCTGGGGTGCGGTCTGGGACTCCCTGAAAGCTCAGGGTCTATGGTCTCGGGAAGAATCTCTTCTCCCGATAAACATTCTGGAACTGAGAGCGATATTCAATACTCTCAGGGCTTGGCCTCAACTAGCAAAGGCCAGATTCATATGATTCCAATCAGACAACATGACGACTGTTGCTTACATCAACCATCAGGGGGGAACAAGGAGTTCCCTGGCGATGAGAGAAGTGACCAAAATCATAAAATGGGCGGAGGATCACTCCTGCCACCTATCTGCGATCCACATCCCAGGAGTGGAAAACTGGGAACTCCACCCGGAGATATTTGCCCAGTTGACTCAATTATGGGGCATTCCAGACATGGACCTGATGGCGTCTCGTCAGAACTTCAAGGTTCCTTGCTACGGGTCCAGATCCAGGGATCCCAAGGCGACTCTGGTGGATGCATTAGTAGCGCCTTGGGCCTTCAACCTAGCTTATGTGTTTCCACCGTTTCCTCTCATTCCCAGGCTGGTAGCCAGGATCAAACAGGAGAGGGCCCCGGTGATCTTGATAGCTCCTGCGTGGCCACGCAGGACTTGGTATGCAGACCTGGTGAATATGTCATCGGTTCCACCATGGAAGCTACCTTTGAGACAGGATCTTCTAGTACAGGGTCCATTCGACCATCCAAATCTAGTTTCTCTCCAGCTGACGGCTTGGAAATTGAACGCTTGATTTTATCTAAGCGTGGGTTTTCGGATTCTGTGATAGATACTCCGGTACAGGCCAGAAAACCTGTAACTAGAAAAATTTACCATAAAATATGGAAGATATATCTGTTGGTGTGAATCCAAGGGATTCTCATGAAGTAAGATCAAAATTCCTAGGATCCTTTCCTTTCTCCAGGAAGGTTTGGATAAGGGATTATCAGCGAGTTCTCTAAAGGGACAGATTTCTGCTTTATCTGTCTTGTTACACAAACTACTGGCAAATGTGCCAGATGTTCAAGCTTTTGTTCAGGCTTTAGTCAGGATCAAGCCTGTTTACAGACCTTTGACTCCTCCCTGGAGTCTGAATTTAGTTCTTTCAGTTCTTCAAGGGGTTCCGTTTGAACCTCTACATTCCATAGATATCAAGATGTTATCTTGGAAAGTTCTGTTTTTGGTTGCTATTTCTTCTGCTAGAAGAGTTTCGGAGTTATCTGCTCTGCAGTGTAATCCGCCCTATCTGGTGTTCCATTCAGATAAGGTTGTTTTGCGTACTAAACCTGGTTTCCTTCCAAAGGTTGTTTCTAACAAGAATATTAACCAGGAAATAGTTGTGCCTTCTTTGTGTCCGAATCCAGTTTCAAAGAAGGAACGTTTGTTACACAATTTAGATGTAGTTCGTGCTTTGAAGTTCTATTTAGAAGCAACGAAGGATTTCAGACAAACGTCTTCTCTGTTTGTCGTTTATTCTGGCAAAAGGAGAGGTCAAAAAGCTACTGCTACCTCTCTTTCCTTTTGGCTGAAAAGCATCATCCGATTGGCTTATGAGACTGCCGGACGGCAGCCTCCCGAACGCATCACAGCTCACTCTACTAGGGCTGTGGCTTCCACATGGGCCTTCAAGAACGAGGCTTCTGTTGATCAGATATGTAAGGCAGCGACTTGGTCTTCCCTGCACACTTTTGCCAAATTCTACAAATTTGATACTTTTGCTTCTTCGGAGGCTATTTTTGGGAGAAAGGTTTTGCAAGCCGTGGCGCCTTCCGTTTAGGTAACCTGATTGGCTCCCTCCCTTCATCCGTGTCCTAAAGCTTTGGTATTGGTTCCCACAAGTTATGGATGACGCCGTGGACCGGACACACCAATGTTGGAGAAAACAGAATTTATGCTTACCTGATAAATTACTTTCTCCAACGGTGTGTCCGGTCCACGGGCCGCCCTGGTTTTTTAATCAGGTTTGATGAATTTCTTTCTTTAACTACAGTCACCACGGCACCCTATAGTTTCTCCTGTTTGTCGGTCGAATGACTGGGGTGGGCGGAGCCTAGGAGGGACTATATGGACAGCTTTTGCTGTGCTCTTTGCCATTTCCTGTTGGGGAAGAGAATATTCCCACAAGATATGGATGACGCCGTGGACCGGACACACCGTTGGAGAAAGTAATTTATCAGGTAAGCATAAATTCTGTTTTTATGTGAACAGTAAGTGCCTTTTTGCTGGACTTTTATTTATTTATTTATTTATATATATATATATATATATATATATATATATATACATATATACCATATTTTTTTCTCCACAAGACGCACTTTTTCCCCCCTCAAAAGTAAGGGGAAATGTCTGTGCGTCTTATGGAGCGAATGTGTGTGTGTGCCCTGGAGCCGAGTGCAGGGGCAATGTTCCCTCTAGTGAGCGCGACAGCGCATTGATTTGATTGACACTGCGCACTAAAAAATTATTCCCGCGCACCAAGGGGCAGTTGAGAGCACCTCACATGTGGAGTCTGCTTTGGCCTGGAGAAACCGAGGTGATGTGGAGCATCTAATTGTAAGTTTAAACTTTAACTTATTTGGAGCATGTTTGGGGTCTGCCTGGCACCATATTGTATTACAGAAATTACTGAATCTGATTATTTATCAGCGGGCTCAATATTTTATAAGTGCTCTGCTCTGGCGAATGGCAATCAGATTCAGTATTGTCTGTAATGCAATTACATTACTGAATCCGTGCAATTTTCCCCCTACTTTTAGCCCTACTGAGGGCTAGCACTACACCGGACCGATCAGATTGCCAATACATGAGATTTTAACGAATCAGGAATATTTACACATGTATGCTGTTTCTCCAAGAGCAATACAATTATCCTAATCATATGGGTCTTACACATCCCGGAGTTGCTGAGAGAAGAGCCGGTCACGGTAAAGGCGGACATTTACTCCTTTGCAGTAACCCTGTGGCAGATGGTGACTGGCGAGATCCCATATACTGGAGACCGTCAATGTGTTCTCTATGCAGTGGTGGCTTTTGACTTACGGCCCAGCACTTCAGTCTGTGACGTGCAGAGGATCAGTGTCAGATTTATACTCAGACCTTCTCATCAGTATGGTAAGCCATCATCAGCTGCCCCTTGTCACTACAAGAGGTCCGATGGGAACACAAAGCCTGGGCTTCAGATAGATATGATAACCTTTGATCCTGTTGGTTTTGTCTTATTCCTTATGGCTCTACAATTACTGCTATATTTGCTGCCTACAGCTATTTATGGGGTAAAAAGTTACAGCTCTATTTTGGTTTGAAAAAAAGCTTTTCACTGCACTTACTTTGACATAATAGATTGCTGCTCTATATGAATTGGATCAAATGAATTGGATCAAATAATTGTATGCACTTTCTATTATTCTGTTATAGTTTAATTAAATAGTTTACTACACCATTTGATTCAGAATATTTTTTTTTCCTCCTCTAAAAACTATATATATAATATAGACCTGTGAGTGCCCTCCCACTTCTTCCACTGCATATTCTGATTTGAGGAGTCACCTGGGCAATTAATTGATGAAAGAGGAGTAAGTGCATGTCTCTTTTGGATGATGTATAGATGTGTGTGTGTATGTATGTATGTATGTATGTATGTATGTGTATGTGTATGTGTATATATATATATATATATATATATATATATATATATATATATGTATATGTGTGTGTGTATATATATATATATATATATATATATATATATATGTATGTGTATATATGTGTGTGTATATATATATATATATATATATATATATACATGCTATCTGCAGAACATTGGGATGTAAAATATTTACAGTAAATACACAGTATAACACTTTATAAAATGTCATCTACTTAAAGGGAAATACACTGAAAATAAAAAAGGTCCAAACGTTTGTATGTTAATGTGCTTGCACTGTGTCCAATCTCTAACAGCTTGTATGTATATATGTTTTTTTTAAAGTAAACTTCCCTATTTAGAAGGCACTTACCAAACCCTTTACTCCTTTACTCCTGTAGGGATACGTTCGTAGTCGTTCTCTCTGCGGGGTGCAAGTGTGCATGCGCAAGATTTGCAGGAAGATGCCAACAGGAGAGCTCATCTTTACATTTACTCCCTAGTCCCTTGCAGTAACGCTGTGGCAGATAATGATTTGCAAGATCCCATTTTTTTTGGAGACCGGCAATCTGTGCTCTTTGCCTCAGCGGTGTATCAGCTACGGCACATTTTAGATGAGGACTATGTGGGCTCATTGCACAGACGTGCCCCTGCATCAGTGTACTGCACGGTGACTTGCAAGATCCCATATACCGGAGAAATGCTGTGCAAGTGCGTGATGAGGTTACACGTGCTGTACACTGATGCACGGGTAGGTCTGTTCAATGAGCCCACAGAATGTAAATTATAGTCCTCATCTAAGCTGTGCCGTAGGTGATACGCCGCTGAGGCATAGAGCACACATTGCCGGTCTCCAAGAATATGTGATGTGCTGCAGTAGGAGATGTGTGCAATGATCTTCAGCATCTCAGTCTCAGAGTAACCTAGGAATTGTGCAATGGCCTGCAGGACTTAGACAGGGGCAGGTCTGTGCAGAAGATCCCATGGAAACACTAAGGGCTAGATTTATTAAAGCCCTACGGCTGCAAGTTCTCATAAGAACTTGCTCGCCGTATTTATCAAGCAGCGGTCAGCAGACCACTGCTTGAAATTCAATCTCCTCGGTCTAGTCAGACCGATGAGATTGACAGCTCCTGCCCGCGCTTGACTGGCTGTGAGCGGGCAGGGGGCGGGATTGCACGCAAGCGCAAAATTGCGCTCATGTGCAATAGCGAATACCTGCGGGTAATTTCGCCCCGCCACAGGCGTATATGCGCCCCTGTACGCCTCAGCTTTAATAAATCTAGCCCTAAATCTGGGACTAGTTAGTTAGCCGTGTGATAGTTTCCACTGTACTTCAGTAGCATGGGATCGATCTGCATTAAACTAGTTGAGAAAAATAAACAAGCTCAAAACAAATGTCTTTGTTTCCACAAATAACAAAAATATTCATAAAGTTCAAGCTGCAAAACACAAATCATGTCTGCAGGCTGTCAGGATTTTAGCTTTCACTGTAAACTGTACACGGTGGATTTGCATATGGCCTATGATTGGATGGTGGGCGTGCTAGTCTCAAGCACTGCTCAGCCCTTTCCTTGGGGAGTGTTAGCACTGTCTAGACTAATTCCAGGAGAGGGAATTAGAAAGGTAAAAATTACAAAATGTATTGTTTTTTTTATATCCTCTATATGTCTCATTTCAGTAGTTAATACATTTACTATTGGTATATGGATCTGTGATATCCGTGTAACTGCAAAGGGCTCCAATACATATATAGAGATGTATATGTAGGTATCTCAATGTTAAAGTGCCAGTAAACCTAAAAAATAATGTTATATAATTCTGCACATAGTGCAGAATTATATAACATTATATGAGTGCTAGCTTTATAGAACATAATATATCCGGTGAACTTTTATATAAAAAAGAGGGTTTTCCAGACCCGCCCTCTGTGCTCTACTGAGCGGGTCTGGTTTTCCCTCAGAGCGCATCTGGCCAGCTGTCTAGTAACAGACCAGACACTCAATGCAGCTCGCTCCTGTTCCTGGCTGTTATAGAGATAGGACTGGCAGGAGGAGAGACTGGGGAGAGAGAAATGACTGGCAGGAGGAGAGGCTGGGGGAGAGAGAAATGACTGGCAGGAGGAGAGGCTGGGTTAGAGAAATGACTGACAGGAGGAGAGGCTGGGGCAGAGAAAGGACTGGCAGGAGGAGAGGCTGGGGTAGAGAAAGGACTGGAAGGAGGAGAGAGGCTGTTGGAGAGAAAGGACTGGCAGGAAGAGAGGCTGGGGAGAGAAAGGACTGGCAAGAGGGGAGAGGCTGTTGTAGAGATAGGACTGACAGGAGGGGAGAGGATGGAGATAGAAAGGACTGTTAGGAGGGGAGAGGCTGTTGTAGAGATAGGACTGACAGGAGGGGAGAGGCTGGGAAGAGAAAGGACTGGCAGGAGGAGAGGCTGGGGGAGAGAGAGGACTGGCAGGAGGAGAGGCTGGTGGAGAGAAAGCACTGTGAGGAAGAGAGTCTGGGGGAGAAAAAGGACTGACAGGAGGAGAGGCTGGAGAGAGAAATGACTGGCAGGAGGAGAGGCTGGGGGAGAGAGGACTGGCAGGGGGGGAGAGGTTGTTGGAGAGAAACTACTGGCAGGAGGAGAGGCTGGGGGAGAGAGGGGACTGGCAGGAGGGGAGAGGCTGTTGGAGAGAAACTACTGGCAGGAGGAGAGGCGGGGGGAGAGAAAGGGCTGGCAGGAGGGGAAAGACTGTTGTAGAGAGAGGACTGACAGGAGGGGAGAGGCTGGGGAGAGAAAGGACTGGTAGGAGGAGAGGCTGGGGGAGAGGAAGGACTGGCAGGAGGAGAGGCTGGGGGAGAGAAAGGACTGGTAGGAGGAGAGGCTGGGGGAGAGGAAGGACTGGCAGGAGGAGAGGCTGGGGAGAGAAAGGACTGGCAGGAGGAGAGGCTGGGGGAGAGGAAGGACTGGCAGGAGGAGAGGCTGGGGGAGAGAAAGGACTGGCAGGAGGAGAGGCTGAGGGAGAGAAAGGACTGGCAGGAGGGGAGGGGATGTTGTAGAGATTAGACTGGCAGGAGGAGAGAAAGGACTAACAGGAGAAGAGGCTGGGGGCAAGAAAGGAGAAGCAATTGTAAAGGCTGATGAAGAAATTGAAAAGCAAGAGAAGAGGATGAAGGAAGAAAGGAGAAGCAAAAAGAGAGTCTGGGGGATTAGGCAAGGCTAGTGCTGGATGACAGCAAGTAAGGATTATGGAGAAGGTAGAGGGGGAGCAGGCAGGTGACAGGCTTGTATTATTGACACTTCTGATAAGGGTTAGGACTTGCATTTGAGAATGAATAATGTTTTAGAACAGGTTGGTTACTGTATTATTAGTTTGCATGTTTATTGTTTCAGAACTGTAAGTACTGCAAAATAATCCTTAGCTAATGTTATATACAGGAAAGAATGTTTTACGAATGGTCTATGAACAATGTGTGTGTATGTGTATCTATATAATTAGTAATATTGTTTTTAGGGTATTTTTATTAGGGGTAAATATAATCAACCATAAAAATAGAAAGAAAAAAAATAATAATAATAATAAATATATATATATATATATATATATATATATATATATATATATATACACACACACATGCTTCTTGTGCCCATTATAATAAATATATTTATTCCAAACACACACATATATTATTTATTAAGTGGTAACGTTTCGGGGTTCGCTTCATCTGGTCTGAGGAAGGGGTCTGCTAAACCCGAAACGTTTCCACTTAATAAATATTAATTTATCTAAATCCAGTTGATATATATATATCAGATTCATTAGAAACTGTGTAATGTAAACTCGTTTTTCAAATTTGATGCGTAGTTCTATTTCAGTAGCATTGATGACAATCGCCCAGCAGATGGCAGTGTTGAATGTTAATGCACGCTGTAAAGAAAAGAAGGCGGGGACCAGCAAGCTACTCAGCCATGCCTGCTCCATCAATCCTATCTCTCTGTGCCAGAGCAGTATTGAGCCGACAGACAGGCAGTTGCTCTCATCCACCAGCCTCCTCCTACTGACTCACCATCCCTACCTCTGGCTTTGCTGCTGGATGCCACATTCACATACATGCAGTCAGCCAGAGCATCATATCATTCAGGACCACGCAATCTCAGTGCTGCACTCCACAACATGCAAATTCAAATACAAGGTTTAGCACTTTAAAATATATACACACACAGAGAGCAAGCACTATCAAGCTGTGACTAATAAGACAACTATATTTATGCAATACAAGCTGGAGTACATCAGCTGCATCATATACACACAGTGATGCTGCTTTGTATACATGCCTAAAAGCACTTCCCAAATATAAAGACAGAAACATTGCAACTCGCCGCCAGCAAACAGACAAGCTGCAGCCACACTACCTGCCCTTCCCTCGGTTCTGCGCCCGAAGCTGGACATAAAGATGAAGCAGGCGCTGCTGGAGGTAATGAGGATGAATAGGATCTGTAGGATGGTGCTGGTCACTTGCTTGGGATCCTTCGTCTTGGTGATCTTCTATTTCCAAAGTATGTTGCACCCAGGTAAGACTTTGGTCCTGTGGATTGACACAGACTGCATATGACAGAGCACAAGTATAAATGACTTGGTTTCTCACTGAATCATGCCTACAACTGACAGTTTTTTATATATATATATATATATATATATATATATATATAATGTGTATTGGTTATACATAAGCTATGTGTGTGTATGTATATATATATATATATATATATATATATATATATATATATAATGTATGTATATGTGTGTATGTATATATATATATATATATATGTGTCTGTGTATGTGTATATATATTATAAAAAATGTGTGTGTGTGAAATTATTAATATTGTTGTTTAGTGTTATACTTGCTAGTGGTAAATATAATTAATCATAAAATGAAAGTAGATTTTTATTTTTGTGTACAGTTGCTAGAAGGAAACACATTCTAGGTTAAAATGCTCTGTTTGATTAGAGCATTTTATATTTAATCCAAATGTCTTTTTATTGTGTGTTTAACCCCTGCTACTTTGCCACTGTAGATGAGCATACAAGTGGTTATCAAATAAGAAGCATGCATATGTACGGTATGTTAGATTATTGGTCGAATCCTCATCTGGATCAGAATGGGGGTATTTCAGGAGTGCAACTTTGACTGCATGTTTAACCCCAAAATTAGGAAATTTGTTAAAAACTAAATGATGTCACAAAAAAGAGCATTTTATGTTTACAAAAGAGCATTCCTTTTATTGTAAATGTAGTATGGATCGTTGTAGATCTATAATATAATGTATTATAGATCACTTCCAGCATTTTCCTGCAAATAGGATATTAGATAATCTAGTAGATTTGTTTTGCTTGACAGTGCCACATTATCCTTGGGGGGGGGGGGGGAAGAGATATTTTGAAATCTCATGCGGAATCTGACTTGCACATTATTTTTTATAGATTGTCAGGTTTCCACTAGGAATCTTTCAGTAAGTGAATATGCATACTGG